>NC_056731.1:165635014-165890014 GCF_019279795.1 Protopterus annectens | reverse complement strand
TTTAATTCTGCCCTATAGTATTTTTGTTTTCCTAATTCATTTGTATGTACAAATATTTAATACTTTTATCTTAATTATGATATGTTTTTTTTTCTTTAATTGACGTGGTCATTTTGTTATGTAATGCTATTGATCTTATCTTTGGAGCTCTTCTCTCCGGGCCTCCACTAAAGGACATGTGTCCAGTGTACTTGCCCGGTTAACAAATGTAAAATAAATAGCTAGTTGCTTTGATTGTGGCTTAAAGGAGAACCGCACCCATAGACTCCAAAAAAAGTTTGTTTCATCATGGTTTGGTGGTTCCTACATTTTAACACCACTCTATTGAGTGACCACATGGGATCTGGCATCTTGAAGAAACTGTGATTGATTAATCTGCCTCTAGGTATCTCATAATTCAGTGCTTGCCTATTTTTTTTTCTTTATAGACTTCACACATGCCTCTTTCTTCCTAAAGCTCCTGTCACTGCACTGATTTTACATGTGTACACTGCTGTTTTTCAGTCAGTTTTAAGTAACATTTCATGCCGTTCAATGACTAAAACACGATCTTAGACTTGCGGATGAAATTTTCTTTGAAATGATTTAAAATGTTGCATATTTTTAAAAGAACTCTGCAGAATAGGCGGTCATTGCAGTGGGTGGCACACAAGGGCAACTGCAATGGGTTTTACTGATGCTCTTGCATCACTGTACAATGCCCCCAAGTAAGATACAATACAGATACTATGAAATCCTGTACGAACAGGTGGTATTATTGAAGTTAGCACTGTGATTTCAAGACTTGTACAGCACTGTTGAAAATCTATTGTAAAAGGCCGTACCGTCCATGTGGTAGATATGGCTTATCCATCAAACTGTTCAGCTTCTTCCTTTATGAGGGGGAATAAGTGTCAGTGACTAAAATTGTTAATGTATTTGACTGCAAGGTGCAGGGGGATGTACCCTTGAGTGTGATTTGTATGACCAGTGTTTAGTTATAGTCATGGTTTTGGGTTGGGACTGGCCAAGGAGTAGGAGAGTGAGCAGCTGTTGTCTGCTTGCCCATCCTGTGGGAGGGGAGCAGCTTTGGGTTGCCACTCTGATACTGAGTGGGAGCACTGTATTTGTTGCATATGCAGGTGTAAACCTGCCAAGTAATTATTGCTAATTGTCTACAGAGTTAAGGCAGCGTTGTATTATGCTCTTAGGCCCCTAGATGTCTGCTGCTTGATTTCAAGAGGAGAAATGGACCAATCTGGTGATGGAAGTGGAGCCTGTTGGGCAGAGTTCCATTGCATGTAGTGGATTGGCTTGGGGAAAGGGTTAATCTACCCAAGGACAGTTGATGCTTTGTCTCTCGTACAGCATTAAAAGGAATATTTGTGACTGCCCCAACAAAGTTCAGAGAAATTGTACAGGCAAAAGGGGATCTTTAGCAGTAAACTTTCACAGCTGTGTGCTGTCATTTGTTGATAAATTAAGGGGAAGGCGGCCAGACACTGTAGAAAATGACAAGTCTTTGTGATGAACACTAAGAATATATGGCAGTCTAAGTACAAGTGGCAGAATAACTGAACTAGTTTGCTACGATATCAAGAAGGCTGAAACGGTAGCAGTTTCCAAAATCTATGCAGTAAGAAAACTGAACAGCTGAGTGCAGAACTAGTTAGCATGGGTTGTATCGATACCATTTAAAACAAAATGGACACAGTTGTAAAGAATCTTGATGTAACCAATTGCCTACCTTGTTTCTATACATGTGTATTGCCCTCTGAATCCTAAAGGTCTTTAGACGTAACATGTATTGAATGTTTTATGATCATAGAGCTGTGACTTCCAAGTATGTATAATTTGAGCAGAGTAAAACAGCTGAATTGCACTGTTTTGAGATGAAGAAATGAGCTAGGAAATGTCAAGTTGACTTTGGGAAGGGGGCAAGAATATTTTTCCAAGGTTTACTTAAGTGCTTGTACTTCTTGGGTGGTGGTCTGAAATATAGAGAAGACCAGTTGTTCCTTACTTCAGTTGTTTTGCTTATCAAATGCTGAAAGTCAGTCAGTCAGGTAGATCTTCATGCTGCAGGTGGTTGAAAGTAAGACCTCTGTTTCTCAAGTTTGAAAATGAAGTCTGGGATTGACCTTGCCCTTAGCAGGATCCTCAAATGAAAAGCAAGTGACACTGGCTTCCTCTCACCCTCAGTGTCTGCAAGGGTGTTGGGATAATGAGACGAATGCCAAAAACTAATTCAGTCATTAGAAATTGGTTCCCCTGTGTTTTTCTGTTCAGTAGATTTTTTATTTTTATTAGTTCTCCCTTTCCCCTGAAATATTTTAAAAAGCTGGACAAGAGAGGGTGAACAGATGCTTCATGTCCATTGTTCATAGATGTAACAGGAGTTGCTAAAGTAAACCATGGGCCTTTTACTGCAGGCAGTTGGACAGAACACTTTTTTACAAGACGACAAAACTGCATTTGAAAGAAGCCAGAAACTGGGGCAGAACTCTCCCTAACCAAAAAGGAAACCATTCACATTGATTTCACAGGTTCATAGGTAGGTACTAGGCTGTCGGCCCAGGGGCCTAAGTAAGCCTAGCTAACAAGGTTTCCTGGCTTAGGCCACCCACGTAAGTTATTTTCCTGTGCCCCTGTCGAGCAGAGCCACAGAAGTGATCAGCGTGTACTTCCTATTTCCCATCCAGTCAAGACTTTTCTTGAGTGCTAATGAGGAGCTTTGCTCAACTTAGCTTGTTCCACAGTATGGGAAGTCTCTGGGACAGGAATCTATCCCTCCAGCGTGTCCTGTTTATTCTGACAAGGTTTAGGTCCCTAGAGTGTGTAGCTCGGAGGGGTTGGGATTTCTTTAGGTCTAGCATGTCCAACAGCTCTGGGTTTGACATAGCTTTATATGTTAGGCAGAGATTACTGCGGAGTTGGCAATATACTTGTAAAGCTGGAGTTTTTTGACAGTCAGTGTAGGATGTCTGAGGCCAGTAATCCTCTTTGTGAGGTACTTCTGTGGCCTTTCCAGCTGCTGCAGATGTCTTGTGAAGTACATCCCAAAAGGGGCATTGTACTCTATATAATGGGTCTGAGTGTCGAGTAGAGGGGAACTTTTTCCTGGATGAGAACCCTTTTGTGATGTGTGCCACATAGAAGGATTTTCTGACTACTGTGGCGATGTGATTATCAAATGAGAGACTGCTGTTCACGTGGGTCCCAAGGTCTTGTCACACATTCGGCATTAAGTAGACTGCTGCCTATGTGGTAGTTCATGGGTACAGAGTTTTTATCAAAGGGGTTGACCGTGCACTTTTTGGCATTGAGCTTGAAACCATGGCTGTGACACCAGGCATCTGAGGCCCTTCTGTAGGATGTCAACATTATTTGGGGACTAATATGGCTCCTAGTTTGTAGTCATCTGTGAACTTCATTGGCCAAAGGCCTTCTGGGTTGGCCTGTACTTCATAGAAGTAGATACCAAACGGGAGAGGTCCCAGGACTGAACGCTGTGGTACTCCACTTGTCACTGGTTTGAAGTCAGATTTGGAGTTTGCAACTTTAACAGTGTGGGTACTATCAGTGAGCCATTTCGCAACCCATCTTGTGATGTATGGATTTATAAATAGTTTAGTGAGCTTAGATATAATTCCAGAATGGGGGATGGTGTTGAAAGCCTTTGGCATGGTCAGTATAGGCTGTGTGAACCACCTTAACCTAGTCTATGGCTTTGGTGAATGCTTCAGAGAAGTCTGTCAGGTTCGGGAGGCATGATCTGCCTTTCACAAACTTGAACTGGGTGGGGTCCAGAGTTTGGAGGTTACCAATGTCTGAGTTCCATGGCCTTACAGGCTAGTCAGGCTAATAGGGCAATAGTTCCTGGGATCAGTGGTGGCTCCCCCTTTGTGTGGGAGAACTGTTTTGTGTGCCATTCAGTGGGCACAAAGCCTGATGTGAGGCTGTGATTGAACATGGCGCTTAGGTGGGGGAGCCGGTTCGTTCTGAAGTTCTTGTAAAGCGCAGCCCGGGATGTTGTCCGGTCCCATGAATGCATTTTTGGCTTTAGAGAATGCAGCTTTTACCTTCCTGGTTGTGATTACAGGGACTCTGCGTTCTTCCTGTATAGATATGGGCCTTTGGGGGGGGGGGGGTAAAGTTAGCCCTGAACCCATCTGCCAGGATGTTGGCAGTATCAGCTGGTTCTGTAATTTTCGTGCCATTGTGCTGTGTAACTCAGCAGATCTGTGTGGGAGATTCTTGACCTAGGTATAGAATGCTTTGTGGTTGTCCTTAGAATCGGTGGCGATTTGTTTTCGTAGCTAGCTTTGGAGGATCTTATAAGGGATCTCAGCTTCTTACTGAGGCTGACCAGGGAGCTCCTCCACTCATGGGTTTTTACTGTTTTGCAACAGTTTCTTCCTTCTGTTGTAGAGTTTATGGCAGGGGACCACCAGATTGGCTTACTTTTTTTTTTTTTGAGGATAGCGTCTTGGTTGTGTTTGGGATAGCACGATTCATGCACTGGTAAGTGTGAAGAGTGCATTTGTGTAGGATTCACCAGTCGTAACTGTATTGTCTATCTGCATGGGTGTCATGAAGTTCGCCACTTCTGTCTTAAGCATAAAGTTGAGTTTGCAGAAATTTGTTTACTGTGGTTTTCTTAATGGAGGGTGGGATGTGGATTTCTAGGGTAGATTAGCTTATGGTAGGATCTGACCAATGAGATTATGACTTCGGGTATGGAACACCACTAGGTCTAGGATATTGTTTCCCTTGGTGGAGGGCTGGGGGTAAGTTGATCCAGGGCATTGGAATTTATGAATTCCAGAAAGTGTTGAGCGAATGAGTTGGTATAAGAGTAGTTTTCCCAGTTAATGGTGGGGTAGTTGAAATCGCCCATTATTAGGGTGTGTGAACCCTAATGTTTTCCAGTATATCAAAAGAGGAGTGGGGTATCTGTAGCAAGCTACAGTTTTGGATTGCATTTTTGCCCAGAGTTAGTTGCACTTGAATAACTTTGGATGTATTATGCTGAGCAACTAGCCTGTAGGTGTGGATATCCTTAATGAATATGGACACACCTCCGCCTTTGGTGTTCCAGTCCAGGTTAGGTGGCCGAAAAATGTGGTACAAGTTATAGCCTGGTAATGCAGGGGTGCTCTCTGGAGCCTTGAACCAGGTCTCGGTCACTGCGCCGATGTCTGTGTTCATTTTAAGGAGTGCCTAGAGAGTGCATTTTGAGATTTAGACTTCTGCAATTGAGTAGCGTTACTCTGTTTTTGCTTGCCTGTTACTGTGGTGAATTTATTTGAACTTTGCCTAAAAAGGCACTATATGGGTTGGCAAGACCTTAGCCAGTATCTGGAATCCCAGGGGGTGACAGGTGCAGGCCATCAATCATTTTGTCCTTGTACTGTGGTATTCTGGGCGATGGCAGTATGCTACTTGGGGCTAGGGTCATACTTGCCTGGGCTACAAGAGTGGAGAGCGGAGAGCTCTTCCATGTCTCCATGTAGTCCAGGGAGGTACGTTTCAGGTCATTCACACCAACATGGATAATGAGTGTCATATTTGTACTTGTGGAGTGACCCGAGTGCGTGGGTTATGTGGTGGATCCTGGCACCTGACAGTAACTTTCTTTAGCCTGGAGTGGGACATCAGTGTGCCTGACTATAGAGTCACCTATGACTAGTGTGTTTTGGTAAGTTTTGCGTTATGGGCTGTGGTTGTGGCACACTGAGTCTGTGGGCTGTGTCATTTGGGTTGTGTTGGGGGTGGAGGTTGCTTGCATTTCTGCTTTGGAGGTTTCTGCTGCTTGAGCAGATTATGGACGGCCTCTGTGAAAGTTTGTGTGGATTTTGGTGGTGTAGGTTTAGTGGGACTATGTGATAAGTGTGGTGTGATGCAAGTGTTTATCTTCTCATCTTGATTGTCAAGTTCAGTCTTGGTTGGAGAGAGATTTACCTCCAGTTTGGTTAGATAAGTGCATCTCTGACAGGTTATAGTGTTGGGTGGTAGGAGGAGAGGAGTTGTCTGTGTACAGGAGGTAATTGCTACATTACCCCAAGATTCCCAGATTCATCAGCTACAGACAACACTGGGAGCAGACCTTTGGACATGCCTAAATAAAAAAAACTATTTTCCTCTAGACAAGTGAGGAAAGTGAGTAAAAGAGCTGTTTTTCTCCAAGCAAGTTGAGGATATGGAAAGTTAAGTACAAAAACTGTGTTCCTCTAGGCAATGAGGAAGGTTGAGTGCTATAGTAATTTTGTAGCTTATTTAGTGCTTACAGCAAGTTCTGAACAAGTGCTGAGCACGAATAAGGAAATTCAAGTGCTAAAAGAATCTGTATCAGAACTAGACTAGTTACAATATGACAAGTGCAAATGTGGGCTTTTAAATCGGAAAGTTGAAAGATGGAAAAATTGCCCCAAATGGCCAAGAACTACAATTTCTGGTCCAGAAACTACTAATGTGGAAGATGGGTTACCTAGTGCTTACCACTCCCACTGATAAGCTAGGAGGCTTCCCCTCAACACAGGCTTGGGGGTTTGGGAGCTTATAAACCTTCCTGGATATTGCAAATCTATATCCGGACTAGACTAGTTACAGGAAAGGCAGGAAACTAGCGTATTTTTTTTGTTGCGGTTAAGCAGAACACAGATTCTAGCAAAGGTTTTTGGAAAGGGAGAGAGGAGAAGCAGATAATTCAAGGTTAAACTGTGGGGTTGGCCTTATCAAATATTCTCTAAGTAGAATGAGCTAATGGCACTAGACTGGGAGGAGTGTCCAAGATCAAATTTACATTAGGGGCAGGCAACTGCAAAGCCACCAAGTATTACAGCAAGACACCAACAGAGAGGGAGGGTGGGGAACAATACTGAATCTACAGTAAACATTACAGAAATGTTGAGTATCTTCATCCACCCCCAGTAGTCTGTAAGGAAGGCTGTCGCTTTTCAAGAAGCGTTTT
The DNA here is from genome assembly GCF_019279795.1 of Protopterus annectens. Lineage (NCBI taxonomy): Eukaryota > Metazoa > Chordata > Ceratodontiformes > Protopteridae > Protopterus > Protopterus annectens. The sequence continues at coordinate 165,883,062 of NC_056731.1, read as the reverse complement.
TTTGCTGATCTCAGACAAATGGATGTGGGAGAGTAATGGCAATAACTTTATAGAAGACCATTGATGGTGTTCCTTTCCCCAAATGGAAATGCGCCTTCACACTTCTGTTTGCATTGCACACAGTATTTTTCACTGCATGGCTTTAGTATTCCCCCATATGAAAATCCGAGGACTGGCATGTACTCTTATCTGGTTTAGGTGCCCTCCCTTAGAGGAGCTGCAGAGTTCTGTGGGGCACTTTCTGCTGGCCTGAAAATTCCCTTGAACTTGCCGCAATTTATCTTTTCACCATCAGCTTCCAGGACTTCATTACAGAGATACAGGCCATTCTCCTCTAGGTAATGTTCACTTCGGAAAAGTCTTTATCTGCATTACTGAAAAGACCCGAGACTACACAGTTTCTAAAGACATTGAGTTAGACTGATCCAGGGAAGCCTTCTGTAAAATCAGAAAGTGCCTAGACCTTGTAACAGGGGCTTCAGACTTGCTTGAATGGCACATACTGCTCACCAGAAGGCCCAAGGGAGATGGACCGCCAGTCTTATGGGCATCCAGTTACCAGGCCTTTTTATTGAGGGATAAAGCCAATGTCAGTCCTGTAGCATAGAGATAAAGCCCCAACTGGGACCATGTTTGATTAGCAGTGCAAGGACCACAGTGGGGGGATGGGGTAGGATTGTGTGGTTGATGCAGTGTTATTCATGTAGGTTGGCAGTGAGACTGCTGCTCTACTGGTTAACTTAATGGAGTCATGATAAAGTCTTGTAAACATTTGTTGCATTGTGTATCTCCATGGTGTGCTTCTTTGAGTAGTCTGCTTTCAGTTTTTGAAAGCAATTCTGTTTTACCTCCTCCTTGTGACTTTGTTTGGTGGAAAAACATTTTGACTCCCTTTGAACTTGCCATCTCAGTGGTCATTACGGTTTTATTGTGGAACACCATTTTCTTGGTAATTACTACCCAGAGCTGTGATTCTTAGTTGTCTGCTGAAAAAACATTTTGACTCCCTTTGAACTTGCCATCTCAGTGGTCATTACGGTTTTATTGTGGAACACCATTTTCTTGGTAATTACTACCCAGAGCTGTGATTCTTGGGTGTCTGCTGAACATTTACCCTGTCTGTGGAAGACCCAGTCTTAAAACCAGTGCCACCTTTTATGTGAAAATATTTTTTCAGAAGCTGTATTGAATCAAATCCATCTTGCCATCATTTATCATAAGCCCTGAAACAAATCTGGAGGTATTGAATTGATGACTGTAGATAAGCAGAAGTGTTAAATTCAAGGACTGCAGGCAGATTGATCATCTTTTGTCAGGTAAGCAAGGCAAGCCATTGTAAAATTTGTCTTTGTAAATAGTGGGTTTACTTCCTTAAAATTATTTTTCCTTGTAACCATAATACAATGATAGTTACATTTACATAGCTTTTCCGTTTAAAAAAAATAAATCTAGAGTATTTGAAACTTACTTGGGCCATTGTTGAAACTACTGTACGGTGGATTGTAAGTGCAAAAAGAGTAGGCTTTCCACTACAGTATTGCAGGATGTGTTATGATAACTTCTCCAGGCTACTGCCACTGTAACTGCAACTGCCTCGCTTCTCTTTGCATGGGTAAGAAGTATTGCAGCAGTCCAGTTGTTGAAATGCATATTTTTTTAAATTTGGTCTGGAGTATATAAAGAGGGGTGCTTTCTGCATTACAAAACTCATGCTGAGTGAGTAGGAAGGAGGAAAGTAAGACCCTTTTATAACCCTTCCTTGTACACATTCTCACCTGGTTGTGCTGTGAAGATTGCAGCAAACATGCCCCCATTTACTTCCTGTTTACCTCTCTGAAGGGATCTTTCAGTGGGATAAAAATGTCATATTCTTCACCTGTCCATTTCTTTCCAGGCTAAGACAAAAGAAGCAAGCCCCACTCCCCTCCCCCCAAAAAAAATCAGCAACCTAGAAACGCAAGGGTAGAAAGTACTACACCACCAGTAATCTGCTGACACCAGGTTATACTTTACAATAACTTTAGTGCCCCCCACCAGAAAAAGTAAAAGTACTGGATGATCAGTGGCTAATACTTGCAGATATTTCTTCTTTGTATGATTCCAGGCGATGGACTTATTGGATAGATTGGTGCTCCAGGACTCATTTGGGTATTTCACTGGACTCTGTGGGAGTTTCTTTTTTAAATCCATAATGGTGAACAGCCAGAAGTCCTCAAGTCCAGTGAGTGCATGCTTCATTTAGTGTGTGAAGAGATGATGTGCAGCGAGTGCTTTTGCCTCCTGTTTGTTCGTGTGACTGACTAGTTTGGATTCTCCTCAGTGAAGCTAAAATATAGGTATACATGGAGTTCCCAAGCATTGGATGTGTGCACACCTGTGAATTGCATATGTCTTGTCTTGCACATCTGTGTGAATGTGTGTTTTCTGTGTCTCTGCACTTTGGTGCATAAGGATTGAACTTGGTGGGTTCAGAGGCTGGCTGTGGGTTTTACTATAGCATGTGATGAGATGCACACGTGATACAGCTGTTGGTTGCAGAGTACGAAAACCTGAGTTGTAAGGTGGGGATGTCAGAGAAAATCCCAAGTTAATATTGCAGAAGGCATTACAAGTTAAGTGAACAGAGTATGTAGCTTTAGTTTCATTTTTGTTTTCTATGAATGCTTTCTCTTTCAGATAAAAGAATACTGCTGTGTTTTTACTTTACTAGCTTTTTTGAAAGGGCAGCTAATTTTTTGATTTTCTTGAAAATATGGACTGGAAAGAAGGCTGTGCAAGTTAATGTTGTGGTTTCAGAAAACCTAATTTTTTGTTAAGTATCTTCATTGGCCACATTTTTCTGGATATAATGCTTTTTTGTTTCTTTTCAAAAGAACATTGTTTACATAGTTCAGACTGTGTTCTTGAAGCATGATAGTTGTTAGCAGAGTGGCATCTAATAAGAAAAACATTTTCTTGTCTACAGCAGAAAGTTTAAAAGTAGGACCCCCTTCTTTTACTTTTTAGTGACGATAGAACTGTCTTGAGACAAGAGGATTTGGCGTCTGAAGAACCTTTGTGGGGAAATAACTATTGGAAGAAATCCCTTAGTGTTTTTGGATCCAGTTGTCTCTGGAATTTACTAATGAGGTACAGACTAACACGGGAGCACTATGGCTGACCAAGTCTGCAGATGACTGCAAACTGGGTGCCATAATCGACTCTCCGGCTGACACAAGCATCCTCCAAAACGGTCTCACAGGGACGGATAACTGGTGCCAGAGCCATGGCCTAAAGCTAAATGCCAAAAAATGCATAGTCATCCCCTTTGGGAAAAACAGTACCCACAAATTACCACCTAGGTGGTAATCCCATGAAGTACGGAAGAAGTAATTGGGGATTTGGGGACCCAAGTAGATAGTAATCTCTCCTTTGACAATCACGTTGCCAAAGTGGTTAGACCTATATAGCCCACCTCATCACGAAAGGTTTCACATGTAGATCAAGAGAGCTCATTGTGCCCCTCTACTCATCAGTCTCATAATTGAATACAATGGCCCATTCGGGATGTACCTTACCAGACACCTGTAGCAACTGGAAAGACCCCAAAAGTACCTCACCAAGAGGATCAAGGGACTCAAACAGATGCCCTATGCAGTTCAGCTAAAACTCCAGCTCTACTAAGTTGCTTACCGCCTACTCTGAGGCAATCTGTGCCTGACGTATAAAGCCATGTCCAACCCAGAATTAATGGACATGCTCCACCTTAGGAAATCCAAATCCCTTAGAGCTACATGCTCCAGGGACTTAAACCTCAGCACAGAAATAAATAGGACATGCTGGAGGGACAGATTCATATCCCAGTGGCTCCCCTCACTCTGGAACAAAATCTCAGTCCAAGTTAGGCAGAGCCCCTCAGTGACCCTCTTCAAGAGAGATCTTGACGAGTGGATGGGAAATCGTAAGTTTACCCCGGGGATCTTTTCTGTGTCCCTGCTAGACAGAGGCACAGTAAACTAACCTTAAAAGGGCTATTTTCTGTGACCTAATATTCAAAGGCGCAGTCTACTAATCTAAAAGGGTGGCGAAAGCCAAAACACACTCTGGCTAAGCTTTTAAATGCCCCAGGGCAGATAGCTAAACTATGTTCATAGGTTGATACTAGGCTGAGAGAGGGTTGAAATTCATAGCATCTTTGTATTCTTGACCTGTCACTGTGGCACTGGTTTATTTAAATCCTGAAATTGCCACTGGACTTATTGAAGATGTATGATTTGGGTATAGTTTCTTTTGAGCAGAAGTTCATGGGTTCTTAAATGCCAATAGAGGAGCAAAGTTTGATAAATGGGCTTAAAACCTTTTCCACCTTCATGGAGCTGAAGACTCTAGATTCCACTTTTGGGCTTACAACTGCCTGTATGGTCAGCAGTTTCTTCAAAGTATGCATACTGAGGGATGCAGTTTTATTTGGGGAGGGAGTTATCTTTTGCAGACAGATATGAAGATGTCACGTGTCTTGTAAGGTTGACTTTATTATGGTGGCAGAGTGGCTTCTTGTGCTCGGGTCTCCAGGGAAAACCGTTAATGGTGAGAGGTTCTTAAATGGCCTGTATTTGACTTGCTGTAGGATAAAGATTAGGTACAGAGAAGTGTTTAAGAAGCCTTGAAGCCTTTGATAATTTTTGCCTTCTCCATATGCATCAAATTGCTTATGAGATGGGTTCATAGAAGTACCTGCAGTGTTCTTCATTGGTATTAAAAACAGTTTTGTGTGGTGACAGTTGCCTCCTTGGTTTCCAGGCAGTAATGGCTGTAGATAAAACAGTCACGGTCTAGATGAACCCCAGGGTTTAGAATGATTTTGTCTGAGACTGTTCTGCAACACAGGGGGTGTTTTCAGATGTCTTAATGTGGCTTTACACATTGTGTTTCCAATGCCCTTTGAAGGGGCTTCAGCAAGGTTAAGAGCAAGACTTCCAGTTTCAGTCAACTACATTTAGGTGAGCCAGACAGTGTATTCAGTTTTGAAATCTTGTTACTGTTTTTTGTGGTAATTGCATTACTGCCTCTAAAGTTTTATATTTTTTTGTGTATTTTAATGTCATCTTTTCTGGAGTGGAACAGTATTTGTCAAGCTTGAAACCAGTTTCTCATGGAAAAAAAAATCTGGAATTTATTTACTTGAAAGTTGCACTAACTTATCTTTTCATATTGTAATTGCATCAGGATCATCTTGCTAATCAAGGGGATAAACAAGAGATGCAGCTACTTTCTGTATTTCTTGTCCTGTTCAGGACCACTGGTATTGCAGTGTGGCTGAAACAGCAAAGGATACACCAGTCACAAGCTTAAATTGTCCGATCTCCCATTAAAGTTTCTGTGAGCAGAGCATTGAATGCTCCCATTCTCTTGCTTATTTCATGTGTTAATGGGCTTTGCTTCATGTATTCCTGCTGTCTGCAGTTTAATTGCTGGTGCTTCCGGAAAGTTTATGCTTTGCCATTGAATGAATATGAATTTTTTTTTTTTCCTCTTCACCTCTAGTTATTTAGATGGCAGGTTCTAACAAGACAGTTTCCCACAGCAACTTGGGGAAGGATGGGTTTCTTTTTTCAGCTGTGAGCATTAATTTTACATTTGAATTGGCAGTTAGATAATTGAGCTTTACATTTATATCGAAGGTTGACTAACATGCACATACCCTCCACTACAGCTTGTCCAAGTGTGTAGCAGCATTTTGCTGTTGTAAGATTCAACGCGTGGCTTTTGTATATCAAACTGGATTTTTTCAGCATTCGTGGAAGCAGACACAATCCATCTTCTGTTTTATTGACTTTTTTAAACGCTGTGCTAAAAATGAAAGTACTGCAGTGAATACAATGTATATTCTGATAGTACAATATAAATTGTACTTGTTACATATAGTAATTGGTTTCATCCCCAAGTAATGAAACATGTATGTACTGACCATGTTTCACTCCAGCCAAAGCCTGCCTGAAGTGTGGCTTTATTTGCCCATAAAAGTGGAGTTGAAAAGTGCAGACTGAGACAGACTGGACACCAATGAGGTAATTGTACTTGCCACTTTTTTCTTTAAGTACCCATTGCATAACAACCAAAAAGCCAGCTTCATCATTAGAGTTAACGCAGTTTTTTGAACATTCAGATTTGAGGCCTTCAGTCCTTTTGTGCTGCGCTGCTGCAAATGAGGTTTTTGATCTTGATCGGTCAGTTTTGTAGTACTACTGAAATCCTTGTGTCAGAGTAGTTTGACACTGAAAATTAATGAGGAGTTGGTCATTCACAGACTTTACCCTTCAGAAAGTCTTTCTTGTCTGTCTTCTCAGCTGCATTGATAGTAGCTTGAGTAGGGTATCCTGTGAACTATCCGGAGGAAAATGTATTCTAAGTACAAAACCTCAGGATAGAAGATAGTCCATGAACAAAGACACAAATGTGTACTTTGTCTGTGACGTTTCACACAGAACATTCTTTATATTTGTACTGTTTTGTTAAGTTGTGTATTACAGTACCACATTATGTAAGTTAACTGATTAGTTTGGCTCTAGTTTGCTTTCGGGACTTGTACTTTGGCTTGGATACTTTTTTTTTTTAAACTTTTATTTTTACGGGATGTTGAAGGTCTTGCTTTTCCTGTTTGAAGAGGAAAAGACAACTTTCAGTACTTAAACGTTTTTCAGATAATGTTTATATGTTGTTAAACTGAGTTTTGTTTTCCCCCACTAGAATTCACTTCATTAATGACGACTTTCTTTTTATTTTCTGGAATGATTCGTGAACGTCGTAAATAAAGAATGAAAAAGCCTTGAGAGGCAGTTGTAAGTACACAGTATTCTTTTTTGCAACCTGTTTATGTATATTTTTGACTGAAGTGATTTTAATGTGCTTCTTTTACTTTGAACATTCTGCAGCTTTCTTTAACTGTGCAGGGTTGGATCAATCATAGATTCATTAGAATCATCTCAGTCGTTTCTACAGGATGGCTTGGTGTTTTCCAGTTTCATTTAACAGCTGTGAGCATAACAAAGCTGTAGTCTCTATCCAGCAAAACATAGTCAGACTTTCTCCTTTTGTCGCTTATGATCTGGCTTTGCATGCATCCTGGATTAAGTGTTAAGGCTGTATTCCTCCAAACTACTGTAGAGGAAGGAAGGTGGAGGAGCAGTTTTGCAGATGAGGTGGAAAAGCAGTCTAATTGGCATGAGTGAAGCAGATGCATGTGCGCTGTGATTTTTTTCTGTGGTAGAGCTCTTGCTTCCAGACAACTAGATAACCCTGATAAAAACGGGAAGGCAGTTAAACTCTTTCCATATAAATCTAAGAACAAGTATAGTGATATGCCAAGTTCTGGTAATAATTGCAGCTAGTGTAGCAATAAGGAGGTTGAGCTACTATAACAGTACCCTCTCCTATAGAGGTTGCAATAGTCCTACAGGTAAACCCTGTATTTTTTTCTGGGTGGTTGTCCTTTTGGTGGACATCTTAAGAGGTGACTCCAGAGTTGCATGGAAGAAACTAGAAATGGTAGCCCCCTATCCCAATGTAGATTTTTCATGGATGTTGGACTCTTGGGGGGAGTGTTGGGTTTTGCTATAGACTCAGAAGATTAACTCTGTTGCAGCATTGCGAAAACATATGTGAACTGCTCATCTCAAAGGCATACAGAATCTAGTGCAAACAATTAAACTGCGTATCTATATCTATCACTTTATTTTCAGGCAGTGAATTGTTAAATACCTCTGGAGTATTTTCAGAAGGACTTGGCATATGAAATGCGCCAAGTCTTGACGAGAAGTTTATTAGTGCCTAGAGAACATGAAAAAGCTGTGCAGGCCAATAACCTTGTGGTTATCAAGTTTTTCCCCATAAGCTCTTGTAGCAGAATGAAGAGGAACTTGCTTTGTGGTTCAGGTGTGGCGTGCAGTAATATGCGAATGCTACACTAAGGCCGTCCCTTAAATATGGCTTGCATTTCAATCCTGGACCTAAAATAGGGTTCTTGGTAGTGATCATTTTAAATTACTGCTGCAATAGTCTAAGCTTTATGGATTATAGGCTGTGTAGGATAGAAGATTGGCAACTCCCAAAACCTTGGGATACATTCCACTTGTCCAGACCATTGGGAGAGCAAAAAGAACCCGAGATCTGGGCGCCAAGCCCTTCAGAAGTTTCCTTCACCTGAAAAACATTACTTTTTGTGGCTTTTGAGGATCAATGTTCTGCACACACTTTTCTGGATGAGGGAGTTCCTTTTGGGGAGGGGGACTTCTACATTTAAATACAACTAAAAGTGTGCTAGTGTTTGAAGAAAAAAAGTGCTTGTTAAGCTTTAATGTGTTTTATAACTAAAGACATTTGTCAGTTGAAGCAGAGGTCTTACTGTTTTTACTGTTTTGTTTTATTTTTGATTCCAAGTTATTTTTGACTGCTGCAAGTATTTGTTGTACTTGTCACAGTAAACACTATTTTATAATTTCAATGACTATTGCTGACATGGCTTATTGCATTTCAGGCTTCCTTCTCATCTAAACCGTGGAACAGCTTACTGGTTCCTTGGTTCTTCCACCAGAGACACGAAAAAAAATGTAAAGCAGTTGCCAAATCAGCAGGCTGCGTCATTGCCTCAGCCAAAGATAAATGACCCTGCAGTGTCCATTTCAGGTTCCTCAGAACACTCCTCTCCATCTGATTACTCTGGTGTGCAGGTCCTTCGGCCATCAAGTACCAGGGGTTAGACATGTCCTGTATCGGCATGGGAGAACCACACTCTGCAGTCCTGGAGGAAAGAATGAATAATGCTTCTCTGCTTGGCCCAGACCAAGATGAATGTTCCCTGGGGTGATGTCTCTTAAGGAGTCTCTCTGGATTTCTTACAAAAAAAAACGGGGGCATCTTCCCCTGTCTATATTCTAAATAAGGAAGGTTTATTGAGCTTCGCTCAGTGCTAGAGTACAGGCTTGTTGTGGTTATACTGGTAAGGGGGGGGTAGTCAGTAACTGAAGATTCCCAATAAGGTGAACAGGGAATAGAATTGGAGGGAACAAATTCAGTTATTTCTCCTCAGACAGCAGACTGACACATGAGAGCATTCATTCATTTTTCATATTCCCTTGGAAGAATTTTCATGTTCTGCAACTGTATCAAGAATATATCAATTTTTAGTGAGTGAAAAATGACCTTCCATTTTCTTGGTTTGACTTACTACAGTTGGAATTACCTCAGCCTGTCCAGCTAATCCTATTCCTCCAACTTTGAAGACAGTTTTTATTACAGCTTGCAACATGCCTGATTGTCAGACCGTAACCACTAAAATACACTGCATAACTTCAGTCTTCTGAATTCTTCTTTTCTAATTCCATATCCTATTCTGCAGTTATTTCCTTGTCAAGTTCTACAGCTAAATGTTTAACGATCCCTCTGAGAATTATGGGAATGCATTTGATAGATTTAGGAAGTGTATTTCTCTACCACTCTTTTTAGAATTTTAGTTGCCAAGCTTCATGTTCACTTGTGATTGGTTCTTTTGAATGTTGAATATTGTTGCCAATTTTCCTTCATTGGAGGGTGAATCCTCTTTTAAATGCTGTTATTGGTTCTGTTTCTCAAGAAGCCAAACATTTTTTTTTTGAAGATGCATCTTCCAGAGCAGCAGCTTCTGGATCATTTTATGAGAATATTTGCATAGTTGTATTAAGATCTGACTGAAGATGTCAAAGCTGAAACTTTGAATTCCCTTGATAGGGAGGCTGGATTTGGAAATCCTGTTCCTGAGGTCCTGAAAAATGAGGAACACTGAATCAAGGGGTGATTTATTTATTTATTTTTTTTTCCAAGACTTCAAGTTTTGTCAAAGGTTTCATCCCTAATTCCTGATTTTATAAAAGTAAAGTAACTCCAGGCAAGCAAGCGTTACAAATTTAATGGAATGGCGGCTGTGAAAAGAAGGGTCCCTAACAGAAGATCAAATGGGCAAATTATCAAAACTGAAGCTGGAGTTGGGGTATTGAACCAACTTCTCTGAAAGCTGTGTTTTTTGTCTGGTATTTCCCTTCCCCATTGTGGAGTGATCTGAGTTGACCTGTATAATAGGCAGGTGGTGTGTGGATGTGCAATTGGGCTTGTCCCCTGCAAAAACACTGTCATTTTTCACTTAATCCTTGACTTGTGGGCTCTGTTCCATGTCTCGGAACAGACTCTTCTGTTACTCCAGCTCACACCTTCCAAAAAGAGTCTAGCTTAGCTCTACCCAGAATGCTCCTCTCAATTACCTCTGATCTTTGCCACTTGAAGTGCCAGATGCAGTCCTCCTGACAACTCTCGAGCTAGCCATTTCTCATCAGTGTGTTTCTCTTTTTCAAATTCTTTACTGAGTAGTTTCTGTTAAGTCTTATTCTTTACCTTCCCCATTTGAACCATCTGCAATTTGTGATTAGAAGTATGTATCCGGAGAACCACATTTTTGGTTGCTGTTACTTCTGCTAGGAGAATACCTAAGTTACAGGCGTTATCTTGCAAGCCTCCTTGCCTAATCTTTCATAAGGACAGGGTGTCTTTGAACAAATCCATCCATGTTAAGTTGTCAATCTCGCCTTCATTCTTGCTGGATGGGTTCGGAGCCGACCTCGGCTCCGACTCGGCCACTCTAAAAGCTCGAGAGTTGGTTCCACCGGCTCGAGGCTCCCCTTATATCCCACAATGCTAGGCGGTATTACCTCAGATCTCGTTTGCCGCTACAGCGATCGAGGTGTTTTTCTACCGGCTCAGGTCAGTTGTTTAATCTGTCTATTTAAACTAGTTAAATCCCCTTTTCTTAACTTAGTTTTTCATATTTCCCTTAGTTTAGGGTATTTCATCCCTTTCTTCCATTATTCCCATCTTTTTTTCCCTCAAGAACTTATAAGTTCTTCCCTTAGGCCTTCGGGCCCTGCTATCCCTAAGTGGAATGTTTGTGTTTTTGTTAGGGATATTTTTATATCTAAGTTAACTAACTAAATTTGATTAGTTTAATCTAGGTAATTTTGTTTATAGTGTAATCGGTGTGTGTGTGTTCTGTGTGGAGGTTACACTTTCGGTCCTTGATGTCCAAGGATTCAAAGGTCTCAGGCTTCAAGAAGTGTGACTCTTGCTGTCAGAAAATGTCTGACAGACGGTCACACTTCTTGTGTTTACTGCCTGGGACCTTTACACCTGCAGGACTCTTGTGCTGTATGCCATGGCTTCAGCCCCAGAGTCCTGCAGGAAAGAAAAAATAAACTTATATTGAGAGGTTTACTTAAGCCTGAGGGTTCCCTTACTGCTACTTCGGGCAAACCCTCTAAGGCTTCTAGGTCCTCGGCTCCAGCTTCTGAGTCGAGGCCTAAGGCTTCGAAACCTCCTTCTACATCGGCTCCGGCTGGAGCCGATGAGTCTCAGACTGCAGCTTCTGTGGTTTCCTCTGCTCCGGCTGGAGCCGAGGTATTGGAAATTCCTGTGTCTGCTCCGACTAAACCTTCGGAACAGACATCTAGAAAGAGGTCCAGGTCACCGTCCCTTGGCTTCGTTCATTCGGCTCCAGCATCTCCCTTGCTGTCTGAACGGAGCCATAGATCTCACTCCTCTAGGTCATCGAGGCTTTCGGACCATGACCTTCAGAGGGTAGTGAGTCGACTTGAGTCCGAGGCACTGGCCCAAATGCTTCAGAGCCCGACTCATCAGTCGATGCCTGACCCTGTTCCTCATTACGTTCCTCCTTCGACTCCTTTGAGCTCGGAGCCGGGGCGTTTCGGAACCGAGACTGTGGTAGTGTCGGAACAGATACAAATGTCTTCGGCTCCGTCATCGGCTCCGTTTTCTTCCTTGGAAGAATCTCTGCGCCGGACTTCCCTCGTCGGCTCCGAGGGGGTGAGTGGCATCGGACCCTTGTCCGACCCCGCTCTCCCTCTCGGTGCTTCGGCGCTGGTGAGTTCGGCTCCGACATCGGCCTCGGAGCCATCACTGTCGGTGCCGAGGAAGGTTTTCAGCTTCTCGGAGCGGGGACCTCTGGCTCTGCCTGACAGGGGTGCGTTCAAGGTCATGCGGAGTGTGTTGGAACGTGGTTCAACTCCACAGTCGGCTCCATCCGCCCCTCCCTCTTCGGTGCCTCAGGTCAAGTCTACTCACTCCCTCATCCCAGACCGCAGAGAGCCAGCTCCTCAGGAATCCCCTGTGGGGATCTCATCCTCTTCCGAGGCCTCTCCTGAATTGGCAGAAGAGCCCCCTCGGAAGAGAAAGTGTAAGAGGAAACACATAGACTCACCTGAGTCCGTCACCTCTGACACAGATTTAGAGGATTCCGAGGGTTCCCCCCGTTCCCCTTCTGAAGATGTCTCCTTTGCAGACATTCTAGAAATCCTCAAACAGAGGGGAAATTGGCCAGCCCTCAACACCTCGGAGGATGAATCTGTGTATCTTGAGGCGTTTGGCTCTCGCCCTTCCACCTCCTGGGTGTCTCCCCCCTTTGACCCCCTCATGCAGGTGGTAGCAAAAAAGGCATGGACGGCTCCTGATTCAGTGGACCCCACTCCCAGGAGACCCTCAAAATTTATCACGGCACCAACAGATAAACAATTTTTGACCAAGGGAGTTTCTGTGGATGCCATGGTGGTTGCTGCTGCCACTAAGAAGGAACTAGCTGATCCTTCAGTGCCTGTCCATCCACCTAACAAGGAATCTAGGTCTATGGACAGGTACGGGAAGCGGATGTTCTCATCAGCGACCTTTGCAATGCGTTCGCTGAATTACCTATGCCATTTTACTCGTCTTCAAAGAGACTTGATCAAAGAAGCGAGTGACATGTTGAAGGATCCTACAGCTGCGGGTTTCCAGGACAAGATGAACACTCAGCTGGCTACCCTGAATTCTATAGCTAACTCCTCCATGCGCCTCCTTTGTATGCGGCTGATGGAGCGAGCAGAGCCGCAGGGACAGGTGTCGCCTTACATCGGCATGCCTGGATGCGACTATGCAATTTTGCGGACCCCTTTAAAACGTCTTTCACCAATTCCCCGTTTGATGGATCATCTCTTTTTGGTCCTCAGGTGAAAGAAACCTTGATTAGGTGCGAGACGGATGGCAAAACCCTATCTGCCATCGGAGTGCGTTTTTCTACTCCTTCTAGACCTTACCCCAAAGGCCAGAGAAGTGGGAAAATGTGGTTCCGCAAACAATCTCAAGGGAATTTGCCTGACGCACAGTCGGTTCCCCTCCAGAGGCAGAGGAGGGAACAATAATGGTAGACGTCGCCCTAGAGGCAGAGGGGGTCCGCAGAACCAAGGCAATCGAGAAACCTTTTCCGATGAGCCTTTTCAGCATCCCTGAGGTGTTGCCCGACTGTCCACCTTCGGAGGCAGTCGGGGGAAGATTGTCACTGTACCCAGAAGCCTGGCTATCCCTAACTCAAGACAAATGGGTACAGTCCATTTCCGAAGGCTATTCCATTCCCTTCGTTCGCATTCCAAACCCATCAAAAAAATCCCTTCCAGATGTTCCACCTGCTCAAAGGGATCTGGCAGCTTTGGAAATTTCAAAGCTGCTGGCAAAAAGAGCAATTCAGCCAGTTCCAGCAGACCAGCAAGGATCCGGAATCTACTCCAGGTTCTTTTCAGTTCCAAAGAAAACAGGGGACTGGAGACCAATTTTGGATCTCAGTATCTTTAACAAGTCAGTCAAGAAAACAAGATTTCGGATGGTCACGCTACAGTCCATTCTTCCCCTATTGGGAAAGGAAAACTGGATGTGCTCTACAGACCTTCAGGATGCGTACTATCATATAAAAATGAACAGACGCTCCAGAAGATTCCTCCGCTTCAGGCTGGGAACCAGTCATTTTCAATTCAGAGCCCTGCCCTTTGGTCTCACCACAGCCCCCCCGGGTGTTTACCAAATGCATGGCAGTGGTAGCTTCTCACCTGAGACGTCAGGGATTCCAGGTGTTTCCATATTTGGACGACTGGCTCCTCACAGCTCCCACCAAGCATCTTCTTCTAATGGCCAGGGACTACACCTTTCGCATTTGTCAAAACTTAGGCATTTCTATAAATTGCGAAAAGTCTGTTTTGTCGCCTTGTCGTGTTATTACCTTCATAGGCGCAAATCTAGACAGTCAACATGTCTGCGAGGCTAACAGATCAGAGAATAACAGACATACACAAACTGGTCTCGCTCCTCTTCAGCAGCAACAGAGTCAAAGCTAGGTTAGTTCTGAAAGTATTGGGGATTATGGCGGCTGCCATACCTCTGCTTCCATTGGCCAGATTCCACATGAGACTCCTTCAATGGATGCTCTTCACACAATGGTCATACCAGCAACTTCCGATGTCCCACACCATTATGATTACGCAAACATGCAGGAATCATCTTCAGTGGTGGATGTCTTCCCCTCAGCTCTTCTTGGGAAGACCCTTTGTTCCTCCCCCTCCGGTTGCTACTCTGACAACGGACGCCTCCCTGATCGGGTGGGGGCATTATCAGGGCAGAACTGTCCAGGGCACATGGCAACCAGACGAATGCCACTTGCACATAAATGTTCTAGAGATGAGAGCAGTGCTTTTAGCGTTGCAAGCCCTTCAAGACTCTCTTCCCTTGGGAACGATAGCAATCCAGACAGACAATATGTCTGTAGTGTGGTATATCAACAAACAAGGCGGAACCCGGTCCTATCCCGTATGTCGAGAAGCACTCAGACTGTGGCAATGGGCGATTTCTTCTCAGCGGTTTCTGATAGCAACGCACATCCCTGGGAAGTCCAATCAAATCGCGGACAAGTTGAGCAGAGCTATCCTCATGCCTCACGAGTGGTCGCTGAAAGATTCTATTGTGAGAAATTTTTCTCAAGTGGGGTCAGCCTTGCTGCGATCTTTTTGCTACTCCCCAAAACAGCATGTGCAGAGATTATTTCACCCTATTCCCTCTACCAGGTCAGCCCAGCAGAGACGCTCTAGTCCAAGTTTGGCCCCGGGGACTTCTGTATGCATTTCCTCCCTTCCCACTAATCTCTCAAGTGATGCAGAAAGCTATCGCTCAGAAGGCCTCCTTGATCCTCATTGCTCCTTACTGGCCTCGACAGGTTTGGTTCCCCTTTCTACATCAATTTCTGTTGGAGCAACCTTGGCATCTGGACCTAGTTCCAGATCTTTTGATCCATCAGTCGGGTCAGTTTCATCGCTCCCTAACATCATTGAACCTCACTGCTTGGTTCCTCCAATTCCTACCTTAGCCAGGCTTCCTCAAATATCTCACACTGTTCGAGATATTTTAATAGCTTCCCATAAATCTTCCACTCAAAAGATTTATCTTAGTAAATGGAAACGTTTTGCCTATTGGGCTCAAGGAAGGGACTTAGATCCTTTCACTGCTCCCATCCAAATAGTTCTTGATTTTCTAGCTGAACTCTTTCACGCGGGTTCATCTTCTTCTACTCTTAAAGTCCAATTGGCAGCTATATCTAACTTTCATGTGGGCATTTCAGATTCTGCCATCATGTCTCACAAGCTTTTGCAAAGCCTTTTTGAAGGGAGTTTTTCTACTCAGACCTCCTATAAGAAATCCTCCTCCTTCTTGGGACCTTAATTTAGTTCTCACTTCTTTGATTCTTCCCCCTTTCGAACCTGCAGCTTCCTGTTCATTAAAATTGCTATCATGGAAGACTCTCTTTCTGGTAGCTGTTACTTCAGCTAGAAGGGTTTCAGAACTTCATGCACTTAGCTGTCGACCACCATATCTGTTGTTCCATAAAGACAGGGTATCCTTACGAACCAACCCGTCCTTTTTACCTAAAGTAGCCTCTGCGTCTAACCTAAATCAAAGCATTGACCTCCCTGTGTTTTTTCCAGAATATTCTAACAGGTCTGAACAAAAATTGCATTGGCTAGATGTTCGTCAGTTAAGGTACTATTTGGATAGGACCAAACAATTCAGAAAAACTGACCAGTTGTTTGTCTCTTATGCAGAAGGCAGAAAGGGACTTTCTGTTTCCAAGGTATCACTATCCAGATGGCTAACATCTCTGATTTCCCTTGTTTATGAAATTAGACACCAAAAGCTGCCTAACAAACCTAAGGCTCACTCCACCAGAGCTTTGGCTACTTCTATTGCCTTCCAAGACAGGCTGCCTATTGACACCATTTGTGCAGCGGCTACTTGGGCTACTCCTCACACTTTCATTTCTCATTACAAGTTGGATTTAGCTTCTAGACATAGAGCTAACTTTGGTTCCACTGTTCTCAAGAGTCTGTTCCGATAGGCCACCCGGGACAAGGTGCTAGGGACGCGGTCCCATCCAGCAAGAATGAAGGCGAGATTGACAACTTAACATATAGAAGTTATGTTCTTACCATAACGTTCCATGTTAGTTGTCTTCTTCTCGCCTTCTTTCTTCTCCTTCCCCCTAGCCTGGACAGACCTAGAGGAGTTTGATTGTGACCTCTCTTTCTACCACCTCTATTGTACATAAGTATATGCTATTCTGTGCATGTATTCCTTCAGGTTTTCAGGTCACCTTCTTCCCTTCCTTTTGTAGAGGTGGGTTCTTTTTCTTTTCCAGTGGTTCTGGAGTTATTTTTGGCTGGGCATAGCTTACAAACGGGATCTGAGGTAATACCGCCTAGCATTGTGGGATATAAGGGGAGCCTCGAGCCGTTGGAACCAACTCTCGAGCTTTTAGAGTGGCCGAGTCAGAGCCGAGGTTGGCTCCGAACTCATCCAGCAAGAAAGAAGGCGAGAAGAAAACTAACATGGAACGTTATGGTAAGAACATAACTTCTATTTTTTACTAATAGTAATATCTGAGACAAATATCAGACTATACAACTTCCTGTATTTTTTTTCCCAGATTTTCAAACAAATGTGCATATTTGATCGTGTTTCACTGTTGCAGTCATTACATTTGGGTAATCTGCTGGCAGGTTGCCCTCTGTCAGCCTGATTAACAAAGTCTTGGGTCCTGCGTCGGTTGCTGTCCCTTCTTCCATGTCAGGTCATCAGGGGTACAACACATGTAGCCGATGCCATTACATCAGTCTTTCTTGCTAACTGCTTCTGCTTCGGGCACCACATGGCAAGTGCTGGTTGTCAGACTCCTGAAATTTTCGTTTTCGATTTTCAGAACCGAAGTATTCAACTAAAAGCTAAGTACCCCGTTGGAGAAACTTTTTCTTGCTCTTTACCGATGTCAGTAAAAGTTAATAATTGTATTACTTGTGGGAAGCAAATACCTCAAGAAGTTTCATTTGTACTGTATTCCTTGCCTAGGCCCTGACCACAATGTGCCTTGCTGTTGGTTTTGTGCTAAATTTAATCCACGCACAATTAAATGTCTGTATATTTTTGCTTCTAAATATTTTGGGTCAAGATTTAACTATCCAGACATGTCGTCTGTTAGCAATTCAACTACCAGAATACCTAAACAATGCAAAGAAAGACTGCAGTCCAAAACCGACTAGGCTTCTAAGCTGGTCACCGGCACTGAGGTGCTTTCGCAGCCCCTGATCCCGCTACTTTTGATTTGCAGGCCTCTACTGAGACCCATTTGGAGTCTGGTATGCCACGAGATACTTTAAGTATTGAACCCGCGGATGTCTCCACCTTAGATGGGTCTGGAGCAGCTGAGCAGGCATCAGCTTCTGAGGGTGTTTTTCAGGCCTAAAGATTTGTATTTTAAACAGACGCCATCTTCAAAACTAAGTTCAAAAACTACTTCAACGCTCGGTCCACGTGTACAGGCACCAGTACCTAAAAACAAATGATCAAAATGGCTGAAGATTTAATTATCTTGATCAGGGGTACCCATACCTCTCCTGCTGAGATGCCTAGGCAATGCACTGACTATGAATCTTCAGATCAGGTTTCTGTCTTCTGATCAGAAATTATCTATACCCACTTATGAGGACTCTGATGCAGAAAACTCCATCCCTTCTGCTTCTCCACCTGAGGATTTCTCTTTTGGAGAAACTTTGCATACCTTAAGGGAACACTTTCACTGGGAGAGTCAGGATTTCTCTGAATCTAAAAAGAGACTTGGGGATTTTCTTCCTCAGCATAGGCCTTTGTCTATACCTCCTGTTCTAGACATTGTTGATTTCTCAGAATCTAGTATGACTCCTGATTCCCTGCCTCCGGCTCCTAGTAAGCCAGACGGATACTACAGGGTTCCTGACTCCCACAAATTCCTTTTCAAAAACCCTACTGCTGTCCCTGAAACCATTTCTCGGAGTCCCAAGGGCGTTAAGGCCTCTACTGCTAAAAATCCTACTCCTCCTGATTCCAGGGCGCTGGATAGATGGGGTAAGAAGGTTTTACACGTCTGCAACCTTTAAACTGTTAATTTCTTAATCTTAAATATCAACAGCATGTCATGGGTTTACTTAAACAGAAAATGATTTTTGACTGTGTGGAAAACAGTTTCAGGATTTATTACATTCAGCTGAACAAGTTGGAAAACATACTTTGCAATGTCATTTTGATTCCTTGGAGGCCTCTTGCAGGGCTGCTGTAACGGGATCTCTGATAAGAAGGCATGCCTGGCTCAAGGAGCAAAGTCTGCCTGACCGTGTTAAAGCAAAATTGTTGGATGCTCCTTTACAACAGTACAGTCTGTTGGTAAGACTGAAATATTTCTTACAAGTGCAGCCACCCAGGTTTAGTAGGCACTGGCCTACTAAGAAGTGGTCCTTTCCAGTACCCACTAGAGCAGCTCAGGTCAAACCCAGACATTCCAAAAGCTCCAGGTTTCAGTCGCAAGGAACCTTTAGAACAAAGCAACGGGGTGCCTCCACCTCCAAATCTGGAAGCAACAAGGCACCTCCCAATGGTAAGCAGTCTCAATGACTTCCACTGCAATCACCAAGCACTTATCTTTTGGCCACCCCTTTAGGGGGAAAACTGGCACTTAATGCACAAAACTGGCATCTGATTACCTAGGACAAATGGGATTTAAATATAGTATCCCAGGGATACAGATTTCATTTCCACACATTGCCAATCCCAAATGGATGGCCAGATCTGCCTCCAAATCAGTGGGCAAGAGGCCCAGAAACAAGTTGTCCCTCGTGAATATGGGGGCTATCCAACCAGTATCAGAAAAGGGAGAAGGTTTCTATTAAAGAATTTTCCTGGTACACAGAAAAGACAAATCATGGTGTCCAATTCTGGACTTATCCATTCTAAATAAATTTCTGCACATTCCAAAATTCAAGATGCTGACTCATTTACTACCTATGCTAGGCAAGGATTCCTGGTTGGTAACTAGACTTAAGAGGCTTACCTGCATATCCCAGTCGGGGAATCTTGCAGAAGATACCTCCGCTTCAAAGCAGGCTACTTGCATTACCAGTTCTCTGCATTGCCCTTTGGCTTGTCTACTGCGCCCAAGGTCTTCACAACGTGCTTGGCACCAGTAATTGCATTTTGCAGGCAAAGAAATATTCAGATTTATCCATACCTGGACAGTTGTCGAATTCAGGCAGAAAACAAGGACATTCTTCTAAAACATCTGGCGTTTGTAAAAAGGGATGTTAAGTTGTCCATCTCGCCTTCATTCTTGCTGGATGGGTTCAGAGCCAAACCTCTGCTCCAACTTGGCCGAATACTAAAGCTCGTGAGCTATATTTACCGGCTCGAGGCTATCCTATGTCCCATAATGCTAGGCGAAATACACCCAGATCTAGTTTGCCGCTTCAGCTATGAGGTTGCGTTTTCAGTGGCTCCAGGTCATATATTTTTATTAACTTTTGAGGTCGTTTTTTAGTCAGTCTTTTATCCTCTTTTGTCCCTTTAGTATTAGTGAAGTTAGCGACTAGTCTTTCCCTTTTTTTTAGTTGCTAATCTCCCTTAAGGTGGTTTGGGCCTCTGACCCTCGCCTTAGTACAGATATCCCTTGGTGGTTCTGTGTGGAATTCTGTCCCTCTGATTAGCGGTAGTCCCCCCCCCCCCCCTTTTCTGCTTATAGTAAATTGTTATAATTTAGTGTATCTTGTATTTTTACAGTAGTATGTCTAAGGATACTAAGATGTCCTTCAAGGATGCATCTGCAGTCATAACATATGGGTTGTCCTGCCTCAGGCAGCCCTTCGGTCGGCTGGATTCCAAAGTCTGGGTCTGGCCTCTGCTGATGTCGCACTTCACCCGACGTCATAGCTCCTGCGGTATAAAGGCATCAGCCAATGCCATTTTCCTCAGTCTTTCTTGCCACGCGGTGCCCGAAGCAGAAGCTGTTCAAGTGCCGGTCGGTCAGATCCAGAGATTTCAGCTACCAAAGACTTCTAAAAAAGCTAAGTACCCCGTTGGGGACTCTTTCTTGCCTCAGCCGATGTCAAAGTAAATAATTGTTTAACTTGTGGGAAACAAATACCTCATAAGGATTTCCACTCTTACTGCCTTCCTTGCTTAGGCCCAGACCACGACCTATCAACTTGTTTAGCCTGTGCTTCCTTCAACCGACGGACACTTAGACGTCGGTCGGAGTTTGCTGAAGAGTTTTTTGGTCCCGCTTTTGCATATAAAATGCCGTCAGACTCGGACTACACATTTAGCCAAAAAACGCAAGGAAAAGGACAGACACTCGCGGCCCGCGGTTTTGGCTGAAACTACGGTTAGGCCTACCGCGAGTGTCTCTGTTTCGGCTGAAACAGAGTCCTCTGTTCTTTCGGCCGAAAGCATGCCTCCGACAAACAAGACAAACTCAGCTTACTGCAAGGAAAGTCCTGCAGGCCCTGGGTTACATGGCATCCTGCATAATCTTAATCCCACATGCCAGACTGCATATGAGAAAGTTACAATGGTACCTAAGGAATGTATGGTCTCAACACAGACACAGTCTAGAAACCATGATACCAATCATTCCATGCCTGAAACAAGAATTCCTGTGGTGGGCTCAGGCCTGCCAGACCAACAGAGGGCTGCCTTTCCACAAACCACAACCAAGGCAGACCATCACCACGGACGCCTCAGACCTAGGCTGGGGGGGCACACATGGAAGACAAGTGCATCCAAGGCCTATGGTCCCAAGACCAGCTGAATCTACACATAAATCTAAAGGAGATGCTGGCAGTGAAGCATGCAATCGAGGCATTCAAAACATTCCTCCAGCAAGGACACCTGCTGATAAGGACGGACAATACCACAGTCATGTGGTACATCAACAAACAGGGAGGCATGCATTCCTACCCTCTATGCCGGATGGCAATGGATCTGTGGAACCTAGGCCTGAATCTCAACATTCAATTGCAGGCCAGATTAGTATCAGGAAAAGAAAATTCACTAGCAGACAGATTAAGCAGAACTACCACGGATGCTCACGAATGGATGCTGCATCCAGATATCTTCAAAACCATAACAAAGACATGGGGAATGCCAGAGATAGACCTGTTCGCCTCCCCACTCAACCACCAACTGAAGAAACTCTGCTCAAGAGAATACCACCCACAAGCCTGGAGGGTGGACTCCCTCTCTTTCAGCTGGAAGGACCTGACAGTTTATGCTTTTCCACCTCTCCCATTGATGTACAAAGTTCTACTGAAGATCAGGGAGGAACAGCCAAAGGTAATTCTGATTGCTCCCGACTGGCCAAGGCAGCATTGGTACCCGCTACTGAGAAGCATGTCTCGGACTAACTCATGGCCTCTACCTCTATGGCCTTTACTTCTAACAGAACTACAAAACCCTGCATCCAAACTTGAAAACACTGCAGCTAACTGCCTGGAAAATTGCATAAAGCAAAACCAACCTGTTTTATCTCAGAGGGTCAAGGACATTATCCTGGAGGCTCGCAGACCCTCCACAAGGAAAACATACTCAGCCAAATGGAAGAGATTCCTCATTTGGAGTGCATCAAAGGGAACGGATGTCACACTGGCAAACCTAGCACACATCCTAGAATACTTAGCAGAACTGTTTCACAATGGCCTGTCCTATTCTTCCATTAAGATTCATGCTTCAGCAATCTCAGCAGAGTACAACATGGATCCTCCTATCTTCTCTCAACCTCTCCTCAGACAATTTCTAAGAGGGATCAAAAATGTAAAACCTCCAAATAAACCACCCCTGCCTGCATGGGATCTCAATTTTGTGCTGGAAAAAATGACACTTCCCCCTTTTGAACCAGCAGGATCGGCAGACTTACAGTTCTTATCTTGGAAAACTGCCTTCCTTCTAGCAATCACTTCAGCAAGAAGGGTATCAGAGTTACAGGCCTTAATGGCAGTGCAGCCTTTCCTTATCTTTCACCAGGACAGAGTGTCTCTGAGAACCAATCCTACTTTCATGCCAAAGGTGGTATCCAGAGTATCCTTGAACCAAGCTATTCATTTACCTACGTTCTTCCCTAACCCACAGAACGGGGGAAAAACTACTGCACACCTTGGATGTACACAGACAACTGCGCTACTATCTGGACAGAACTAAGACCAACAGAAAAACTGACCAGCTTCTGGTAGCATATGCAACAGGAGTGCAAGGAATAGCAATTTCCAAATAGACAATTTCAAAATGGATAGGAAATTGTATTTGATTCTGTTACTCTTTTCATGGAAAGAACTCCTGAAAATATCAGGCCTCACTCCACAGGAGCTACAGCCACCACTACAGTTTTCCTACGAGGAGTGGCTACCAAAGACATTTTAGAAGCTGCTACTTGGAGCTCCGTGCATACATTTGCCAAGCATTACAATCTTCTTTTATACTCCAGATCCCGAGCAGGTTTTGCAACTGCAGTTTTACAAGGGATCTTAACTACACCATCATTATCTTAGTGCCTCCTCCCCCAGTTTGGCTATGGTATTCTACCCATATGTTATGACTGCAGATGCATCCTTGAAGGACATAGTACAGTTTTGTACCTACCATAAATGTAGATGTCAGATGGGTATGCATCTGCAGTCAGGATTACCCACCCTCCTTCCCCTTTGTGGTATTCCTAGGGTACTTACCCCTCTCTTAGCTAGCTGGGGGAATCTATTATGGTGTATTTGTATGTATATATACTTTTTGTTTTCTACTGTTTGGAATTTCTACTTTTATTCAAATTTAGCCTTCCTAGAGGGCACCTGGCATCTGGGGCAAGAAACACTGAGGAAAATGGCGTCGGCTGATGCCTTTATACCCCAGGAGCTATGACGTCGGGTGAAGTGCGACATCAGCAGAGGCCAGACTCAGACTTCGGAATCCGGCCGACCGAAGGGCTGCCTGAGGCAGGACAACCCATATGTTATGACTGCAGATGCATACCTATCGGACATCTACATTTATGGTAGGTACAAAACCGTACTGTATCGGGTTTCAAGAAGTGTGACTCGTGCTGTCTGAAGATGTCTGACAGACTGTCACACTTCTTGTGTGTATTGTTTGGGCCCTCTGCACCTGCAGGACTCTTGTTCCATCTGCTACGCTTTTAGCCCTAGAGTCCTGCAGGAGCGCAGAAACAAACTCATTCTTAGAGGCTTGTTAAAGCCTGAAGGTTCTCCGGCTAAGACTATGGCTGGGAAACCTTCAAAGCCTGACAAATTGTCTGCTCCATGTTCGGAGCCGGCACTGAGCAGTGCTCTTGCTGCCTCGTCTGTCCCGGCCGGAACCGAGGCATCTAGACCTCAGTCGGCTCCAACTTTAGTGTCGGAGCTGTCCCCGAGCAGAAAGCGCTCCAGGTCTCCCGTCTCTTGAGTCGGTTAGATTGGCTCCGAAGTCTCCACTCTTGTTGGAGCAGAGCCATAGATCTCATTCCTCTAGGTCTTCCAGCTTTCGGACCATGACCTCGAGGGGGTAGTCAGCCGGCTTTTAAAGTCGCAGGCACTGGCCCAGTTGCTACATAGCCCGTCTCAACGGACAGGGGCTACCCCTACACCCGCTCAAGTTCCTCCTCCGACTACTCTGAGTTCAGAGCCGGAGGTAGTCTAGGTGAGTACTGTGGGGGCATCAGAACCAATCCCCTTGTCGGTTCCTTCGGCTCCGGTCCCATCCTTGGCTCCGTCCTTGGAGGGATCTGGGTGCAGAGACTCCCTAGTCAGCTCTGAGGGGGCGAGTGGCGTCGGACCCTGCTCTCCCTCTCGGAGCCTTTGCGCAGGTGAGTTCGGCCCAGACATCTGCCTGAGCCGTCCCTCTCGGTGCCGGGGGGAGTTCTCATCTCTTCTGAGTTGGGTCGTCCTTCCCTGCCTGACAGGGGCGCCTTTGAGGTGATGAGCGTGCTGACTGCAATACTGGCACCATGGTCTACCTCCTCGGCCCCTGCCTCTACGGTGCCTGCTTTGGCCCCTGCCTACCCTCCCGACCCCAAGCGAGGAGATCCGATGCTCCAGGCTGCCCCATTGGGCCTTTCTTCCTCTTCCGAGGCCTCCCCTGACGCTGCGGGGGAGCCCCCTCGGAAGAGGACATGCAAGAGGAAACATGTTGACTCTCCTAAGTCAGTGACATCTGACACAAACCTGGAAGATTTGGAGGGGTCCCCAAGGTCCCCCTCTGAGGATGTCTCCTTTTCTGACATAGAGATCCTCAGAGGGGGAACTGGTCTGCCCTTAACCCATCCGAGGACAAGTTGGTGTACTTGGTTGCCTTCAGTTCTCGCCCTTCCACCTCCTAGGTGTCCCCCGCCTTTCAACCCAGTTATGGAGGTGGTGGCTCAAAGGCGTGGACGGCTCCGGATACTATGGAACCAACTCCCTGGAGGTCCACTAAATTTATTACTGCTCCCACAGATTAGCAGTTTCTCTCCAAGGGTGTCCCCGTGGATGCCATGGTGGTGGCAGCAGCCACTAAGGAGTTGGCTGACCCTTCAGTACCTGTCCATCCTCCTAATAAGGACTCTAGGACTATGGATAGGTACGGCAAGCGGATGTTTTCCTCAGCGACCTTTGCTATGCGGTCGCTGAATTTTTTATGCCATTTCACCCTACTTCAGAGGGATCTTCTCAAGGAACTGGGTGAAACATTGCAGGACCCAGCAGCTGTGGGGTCTTAGGAAAAGATCAACTCCCAGCTAGGGACCTTGAACTCCATCGTTAACTCTTCCATGCGGCTCATTTCTTATGCAGCCGATGGAGCGAGTAGAGCCGCAGGTACAGGTGTGGCTCTAAGGAGACACGCCTGGGTGCGGCTCTGCAATTTTGCTGACCCCTTCAAGGTGTTATTCACTAACACCCCCTTTGATGGTTCTGCTCTTTTTGGACCTCAAGTGAAGGATACCTTAACCAGATGCGAACAGGAAGGCAAGACTCTCTGCCGTGGGAGTCCGTTTTTTCCGCCCCTTCTAGACCGTATCCTAAGGGTCAAAAGGGCAAGAAAATGTGGTTCCGCAAACCTCAGGGAGTTCTGCCGGATGCACGTGGTGAGCTTCCCTCTAGAGGCAGAGGAGGGAACAACTGCCCTAGGGGCAGGGGGGGGGGTCCGCAGAATCAGGGTAGCAGAGAATCTTTCTCTGACAAACCCTTTCAGCACCCCTGAGCTGCCAGACTGTCCACCTTAGGAGGCAGTCTGGGGAAGACTTTTGCTGTACCCAGAAGCCTGGTGCTCCCTTACGCAGGACAGATGGGTACGGACGATCATATACGAGGGCTACAAAATCCCCTTTATCCACACCCCACATCAAAAGGACCTCTTCCAGACGTTCCACCCGGTCTGAGAGACCAAGCAGCACTAGAAATTTCAAAGCTGCTTTTAAAAAGAGCCATCCAACCAGTCCTGGCAGAACAACAAGGATCCGGAATCTACTCCAAATTCTTTTTGGTACCAAAAAAGATGGGACTGGAGACCTATTTTGGATCTCAGCAGACTGAACAAATCTGTTCGAAAAACAAAATTCCAGATGGTCACGCTACTGTCAATTCTTCCCTTTTTGGGTCAGGACAATTGGATGTGCTCTGTAGACCTTCAGGATGCGTACTACCATATCAAAATGAACAGGCGCTACAGGAGGTTTCTCCACTTCCGGCTGGGAGTCCGTCACTACCAATACAGAGCCCTGCCGTTTGGCCTTACCACAGCTCCCAGGGTGTTTATCAAATGCATGGCAGTGGTTGCGGCTCACCTGAGACTTCGAGGATTCCAGGCGTTTCCATATTTAGACGACTGGCTCCTTACTGCCACCACCAGGCACCAGCTGCTTCAAGCCAGGGATAACGCTGTACAAACCTGCAAGGCGCTAGGCATCTCTCTCAATTTAGAAAAATCTGCCTTGTCACCTTGTCAGCATATTACCTTCATGGGCGCCGTGTTAAACACGGTAGAGTTGTCAGCAAAACTTCCTACGCAAAGAGTATACTACATTCGCAGTCATGTTCAGGTCCTGCTACAGGAGGACAGGGTCCAAGCCAGGTTTGTATTGAAAATGCTTGGTCTGATGGCTGCAACAATCACCTTGCTCCCCCTAGCTCGTTTTCATATGCGGATACTACAGTGGATGCTTTTTCCCCAATGGTCCTTTCAGCAGCTTCCCATGTCGCACAATATTCTCATCACTCAGTCTTGCAAACGACACTTACCTTGGTGGATGAACTCACTTCAGGTGCTTCAAGGCAGACCGGTTGCCCCCCCCCCCCAGTTGCCACCGTGACAACAGACGCCTCCCTGATCGGGTGGGGGGGGGGGCCATTGTCAGGGCAGGACAGTCCAGGGCACATGGCAACCCTTCGAGTACCACTTGCACATTAATGTCCTGGAGATGAGAGCGGTGCTTTTGGCGTTACAGGCTCTCCAGAACTGTCTTCCCACTGGGACGATTGCAATACAGACAGACTATGTCTGTAGTATGGTACATCAACAAATAGGGCGGAACCAGGTCCTACCCTCTTTGTCGGGAAGCGCTCAGATTCTGGCAATGGGCAATCTCTTCTCAGCGGTTTCTGGTAGCAAAACACATTCCTGGGAAGTCCAATGTCATAGCAGACAAGTTGAGCAGGGACATTCTCATGCCCTACGAGTGGTGTCTCAACCAACTAGTAGTGGACCAAATCTTCAAAAAGTGGGGTCAGCCTTGGACCTTTACACAACCCCTCAAAACAGCAAGTGTCGAGACTTCTTCACCCTCTTCTGGGCCTCTCTCCCAGAGACACTGTAGTCCACGATTGGCCCAGAGGTCTCCTTGATGCCCCCCCTTTCCTTTAATCGCTGTTAGTCCAGAAAGCAACTGCCTTGAGATCCAGGATGATCCTCATTGCCCCTTACTGGCCCCATCAAGTCTGGTTTCCGTTCCTACAACGTAATCTACTGGAGCAGCCCTGGCATCTGGACCCTGTGCCAGACTTCTGACCCATCAATCGGGCAGGCTGCACCAATCCCTTTCATCTCTCAACTTCACAGCTTGGTTGCTCCACTTCCAACCCTAGCCAGACTTCCCTTAATTTCTCCATCAGTACATCAGATTATCCTTGCCTCTCAAGTCTAACACCAGAAGGACGTACGCAAGCAAATGGAAACGTTTCTCTATTTGGGCAGAAAAGAACCAAGTTGAGCCCTTTACTGCCCCTGTCCAAACAGTTCTAGATTTTCTGGCGGAACTCTTTCAAAAAGGTTCTTATTCAGCCACTATCAAAGTCCTGTTGGCGGCTATTGCAAATTACCATGTTGGCTTGTCAGAGTCTTCTATTATGTCCCACAAGCTCTGCAAAGCCTTTCTGAAGGGTACCCTATTACTTAAGGCCCCCAGTGAAGGACCCTCCTTCACCGTGGGATCTAAATTTGGTACGGTCGTCATTAATTCTGCCTTTTTTTGAGCCTGCTGCCTCCTGCTCGTTAAAACTGCTCTCGTGGAAAACACTTTTCTTGGTAGCTGTTACCTCAGCGAGAAGGGTTTTGGAACTACAAGCACTATCTGTGCGCCCCCTTATCTTGTTTTTCACAAAGATAGAGTGGCTCTTAGGACAAATCCATCCTTTTTACCTAAGGTACTCTCGGAAAAAAATCTGAATCAGACCATTATCTCCCAGTTTTCTTTCCAAATTACACTGATAGAGCTGAGAGAAGATTATTGTTTGGATGTCCATAGGCAACTACGTTTCTGTCTGGATAGAACCAAGCTAACGAGAAAATCAGAGCAACTCTTATCTTACGCTGAAGGGAAGCAGGCGTTGAAGGGAAGCAGGGCCTTCCGGTTTCTAAAGTGACCTTGTCCAGATGGTTGACCTCATCTCTTTAACCTATCAATTGAGACATAAGGAGCTCCCTACCAAGCCTAGAGCTCATTCAACTAGAGCATTAGCTTCCTCAGTTGCTTTTCAGACGAGATTACCTGTGGATTCTATTTGTGCAGCGGCCACATGGGCCTCTCCTCATACCTTCATCTCTCATTACAAACTGGATATTGCCTCCAGAAATAGGGCTGATTTTGGTTCCACTGTACTCAAGAGCCTGTTCCATTGAGCCACCCATGACTAAGGTGCTAGGGACGCGGTCCCATCCAGCAAGAATGAAGGAGAGATTGACAACTTAACATTAAGTTATGTACTTACCATAACGTTCCATGTTAGTTATCGTCTTCTCGCCTTCTTTCTTGCGTCCCACCCTCCATCCCCCTAGCCTGGAAAGACCTAGAGTATTGGCTGAGACTTTCCTTGTCACCAGGATTATCCCTTCAGCTAGAGCTCTTCTTACCCTTTGGTAGCCCTGGTAAAAGACTGGCTGTAGGGTTTATAGTTCTACATAGCTTAGTTTTATCTTTTCTAGTAGTGGGACATGTCTGTTCATAGTGTTAACTATCAAACGAGATCTGGGTATATTTCGCCTAGCATTATGGGACATAGGATGGCCTCGAGCCGGTAAAAATAGCTCTCTAGCTTTAGTATTCGGCCGAGTCGGAGCAGAGGTTCGGCTCCGAACCCATCCAGCAAGAAAGGTGAGAAGACGACTAACATGGAACTTTATGGTAAATACATAACTTCTTATTCTAACTTGTCTAGGGTACACCATAAACGAAAAATCACAACAACCCTCTCAACATTACATTCCTGGGTGCAAGCTTGAATACAATTGCCCAGGTGACTTGCCTTGCGCCAAAAAAACAAATTCAATTGACTTCAAACAGGTGGCCACAAAAACTCAGCTATCTGAAAGACAAATTCTGCAGGCCTTTAGGTTCAAGGCCTCCTGCATTCTAATTCCTTATGCAAGACTGCATATGAGGAAACTTCAGTGGTACCTAAAAAGCTTACGGAGTCAACATTGTCACAGCCTGGAAACGATGATTCCTATCATACCTTGCCTGCAACTAGAGTTCCTATGGTGGGCAGAGGCCTGCCACCAAAACAAGGGACTGTCATTCATTCCACCCCCTGCCACCCAAACCCTGTCTCCAGACACCTCAAATTATGCTTGGGGGGGGGCGCACATCTGGCAGGGGGATGCTTTCAGGGCAAATGGAGCCCAAATCAAATGCTTCGACATATCAATCAGATGCTAGCTGTAAAGAATGCATTGACAGTCTTAAAGGACTACCTTCATCCAGGACTATCTTCATCTAGGACAACTACTGGTAAAGACTGACAACACCACTGTTGTGGTACATAAACAAGCAGGGGGGTACACATTCCTACCCCCTATGCAGACTAGCCATGGCATTGTGGAACACTGCCTTGACTTATCAAATACATCTACAAGCTCAATTGCTGCCAGGAAAGCAAAATACTCTGGGAGATGAACTAAGCAGAAGTCTTATGGACCCACACGAATGGAAACTGGAACCACAAATTTTCAACATGTTGACACGCAAATGGGGGAGCCCAGACGGATCTTTTTGCCTCACCCCAAAACTATCAGTTGGATAAATTCTGCACCTTATCTACGGTCTCAGCAGAACTTTCAAATTCTATACACACTGCTCCAAACTGTGTCTTGCAGCATGGTTAATAAACTAATTTCACCAGATATCCTTCAAGAATGCAACTGCAGTCCTTGCATATGGGTTGTCCTGCCTCAGGCAGCCCTTCAGTCGGCCGGATTCCAAAGTCTGGGTCCGGTGTCGGCTGATGTCGCCTCCTCCCCGACGTCAGAGCGGCTGGGGTATAAAAGCATCAGCCGACGCCATCTTCCCCAGTCTTTCTTGCCGCTTGGTGCCCGAAGCAGAAGCAGTTCGCAAGTGCCGGTCGGTCAGCTCCTGTGTTTTTCAGTAACCAAAGTCATCAAAAAGCTAAGTACCCCGTTGGAGAACCAATACTTCATGCCAAAAGTGATATCCAGGGTGCCTCTAAATCAAACAATTCACCTGCCTACCTTCCCCAATCCTCAAAATAAAGGAGAAAAGCTGCTGCACACTTTGGACATACACGGACAACTGCGCTACTACTTGGATAGAACAAAGGCCAACAAAGTCTGACCAGCTATCTGTAGCTTACGCTGCTGGAGTGCAAGGAAAGGCTATTTCCAAACAATTTCAAAATGGATTGGACACTGCATCAGATTATTCTTTCCATGGGAAAGGTGTGCCAGCCAATATCAGGCCACACTCCACCAGAGCTATAGCCACCTCCACAGCCTTTCTAAGAGGGGTGGCTACAAAGGACATTCTAGAAGCTGCTACATGGAGCTCTGTGCATACATTTTCCAAACACTACAACCTGCCTTTATATTCCAGATCCCGGGCAGGCTTTGCTTCGGCAGTCCTGCAGGGCATTTTAGCTACACCATCTTTATCTTAGAGCCTACCACCCCCAGCATGACTATGGTAATCAACCCATATGTAAGGACTGCAGTTGCATTCTTGAAGGACATGGTACAGTTTTGTACCTACCATAAATGTAGATGTCCGATTAGATATGCAACTGCAGTCAGGTTTTCCCTCCCTCCTACCCCTCTGTATCTTCCCCTTTTGGGTCCACTCCCCCTTATACAACTTGGCTGGGGATATCTGTTATGGTGTATCTGTTTATTACTGTTGTGCATGTCTGGAATTTTTCATCCAGTTTCTAAATTTAGCCTTCCTTGGAGGGCACCTGGCATCTGGGGCAAGAAACACTGAGGAAGATGGCGTTGGCTGATGCTTTTATACCCCAGCCGCTCTGAAATCGGGGAGGAGGCGACATCAGCTGATGCCGGACCTAGACTTTGGAATCCGGCCGACCAAGGGGCTGCCTGAGGCAGGACAACCCATATGTAAGGACTGCAGTTGCATATCTATTGGACATCTACATTTATGGTAGGTACAAAACTGTACTTTACATCTCTCAGGAAACCTGTGATGGATGTCATTTTGGAGGCTAGAAGGCCTAGCACTAGAAAATCTTATGCTGATAAATAGAAGATTCTGTGCCTGTAATCAGGCACAAGGAATAAGCACAGCAATGCCAATTATTCCTCAGATTCTGCAATATTTAACTGAGATGCTTCACAAGGGCCTATCTTTTTCTTCCATAAAAATCCATGCTTCTGCCATTTCAGCTCATTACAACACAGAGCCTCCCCTTTTTTCTCATAACTTGCTTAAGCAGTATCTGAAGGGCCAAAAATGTAAGACCTCCCAGGAGAGCACCATCTCCTGCATGATGGGACCTCAGTTTTGTGTTGGAAAAACTCCCCCTGCCTCCTGTTGAGCCAGCTGCTACTGCGGACATAAAATTTCTCTCTTGGAAGACTGCTTTTCTTTTAGCAGTCACTTCAGCTAGAAGGATCTCAGAACTACAGGCTCTCATGGCAGTGGAGCCTCTTATTTTCTACCCGGACAGGATAGAGCTCAGAACCAATCCATCCTGTATGCCTAAAGTGGTATCCAGTATGGATTTTAATCAGACCATTCATCTGCCAACTTTTTTCCCAAATCCACATAAGGGGGATCGGATTCTACATTCACTGGATGTACACGGATAACTAAGATTCTACTTGAGCAGGGCAGACTCTCAAAATCTGAACTACTGGTGGCATTTGCTGCAGGGGCAGAGGGAAGGGCTATCTCAAAGCATCCAATTTCAGAATGGATAAGTCATTGTATTTGTTTCTGCTACATGCACCATGGAAAACCTGTCCCCAAGGGGATCAGATCCCATTCCACCAGGGCTGCATCTACTTCCGCAGTCTTTCTCAGAGGGGTTCCTACCAGAGATTCTAGATGCTGCTACCTGGAGCTCAGTTCATACGTTCACCAAGCATTACAGTTTACCACTCTTCTCTAAATCCAGAGCAGGCTTTGCCACTGCTGTCCTGCAGGGCTTTATAGCTGCTCCTAATGCTGTAGAATTCCATCCTCCCAACCTTAGTTTTGGGATTCTATCCAAATATATTGACTTGTAACAGTGAAACACGAATAACCTAGTACAGTTGTGTGCACTTACCATAAATGTAGATGTTAGTGTATTCACTGTTGCAGTCCTGGTTACCCACCCGCCAGCCCCCTATTTTTCTCTCTATACCGCTTCTTTACTATGCTCATAAGCCTTTTTGTTGTGTATGCTTTTATTTGGAGATTTTTTTTTTTGTTCTAAATTGCATGCATATATAGATGTATATTCTCCCCATTTGAGGGGCACCTGACATCTGGGGCAAGAAAAACTGATAATGGCGTCTGCTGCATGTTTTATATACCCCTGACGACCTGATGTCATGGAAGGGACAGCAACCGACGTAGGACCCAAGACTTTGTTATTCAGGCTGAGGGAAACCTGCCAGCAGATTACCCAAATGCAATGACTGCAACAGTGAATAACACTCTAACATCTACATTTATGGTAAGTGTACACAACTGTACTTTTTCTTTTCTAAATACACAAATAGGATGGAACACATGCTGCACAAACATGATGTTCATAGACCACTCCAATTTTATTTAGATAGACAATTCAGAATGGATCAGCTGTTTCTTTTTCGGGGTAAAAATAAAGGTGCCCCAGTGACAAGTCACCTTGTCAAGGTAGCTATCAGATTGCATTTCCTTCATTTATAGTTCAGAGAATGCTCCCTTACAACTAAAAAAAGGCCCACTCTACTAGAGCAGTTTCAATCTCATTGGCCTTTTCTGCAAGGTTACCATTAGATGCTATTTGTGCAGCAGCTACCTGGTCAAAACCTCATACCTTTATCAGTAATAAAGTAGACAATGCCTCCAGGGTCAGGGCCTCCTTTGGTTCCACAGTTCTGAGGAACATTCTCCCATGAGCCACCTGAGAAAGATGGTGCTTGGGACAATACCCATCAGTAAGCATGAATGGTGAGAGAGAACAATTTCACAGTATGTACTCACCATAACGTTCCATGTGAGTTGTTCATCTCGCCTTCATTATGTCCAACCCTCCAATCCCATCCAGTCTACTTGAGGTCAGTCACCCTTTGGTATATGGTGCATTCTCTTATCCAGTTAGTTTGGCATATTAATGGCAGTAGTTAGTCTGTTGGCAGCAAACAAAATCTGAGGGAAGATCAGGGTGCATCATGGGATAGGGAGTTGGCCTCTAGCTGATTGAAGACCTCGAGCTTTTTCAGTTGGCAGTCTGAGGCGAACCCATCAGTAAGAATGAAGGTGAGATGAACAACTCTCATGGAATGTGATGAGTACATAACTTTTTTATGACAAAAGGTAAGTGCAGCTGCTGGGACCTGTAAAGGCACATTCTATGAGAGCAATAGCAGTTTCCACAGTCTTCCATGCCAGAGCTTCTATAGATATATGTGCAGCTGCTACCTGGGCAGACCCACATACCTTTTATTACTCATTACAAGCTGGACCTGGTCTCTAGGGGCAAGCATCTTTTGGTTCGATGTTGGTAAGGAATATTCTTCTGAGACCTCCCAAGATTTTGGTAGCTGGAGACCTGTCCCACAGTCTGAGTAAAGATTGGCAACATCAGATCATGTCTTACCATAATGTTCTGTTTGTTGTCCATCTTCACCTGTCCATGACATCCCCACCCTCGGGCTTCTTTATGAAACTGATCCAATCCCAACAGATTGGATTATTGGATTATTTGATAACACAGATGGAACGTTAATGTAAGATGCAACTTCTTGTTTTGGGGGGTGCTAGATTCTAGAGGTGGAGCAGGTTCGATGGTCTGAGATTAAGTCTGAGACTGATCCTCTCCCAGAAACAAGGATGTTAGTCTGCCTAGCTACACATTGTACCTCTTCCCCCAACCCTGGCAAGCCTTTAACTCTTCCCCAAATTCTGAGTCTCCATTTCTCTCTGGCAAAGAAAAATCTCAGACAAATGGGTTCTGAGAGTTGCCTATCGGGCCTATAGAGGACAGTTGGTGTCCCCTACCTCATTTTCAGTGATTCTCCTCATCCTCCGGATCAAACTTCCTATGTTCAGTGTCTAGTGAGTCTAAGGGTAGTGGAACCTGTACCTCCCTCTTTTGCAAGGAAAGCTTGATGTTAAGTTGTCAATCTCGCCTTCATTCTTGCTGGATGGGTTCGGAGCTGATCCTCTGCTCCGACTCGGCACTTGCTTAGCTTGAGAACTCCTTTTACCAGCTCGAGGCAACCCTATATCCCATGATGCAAGGCGGGACTACCCCAGATCTCGTTTGCCGCTTTGCGAAGAGGTCTCCTTTTTGCCAGCTGAGGTAAGTTTGAGTTTTTCAAACAGCTTTAGTCAGGGTTTATCTTCCCCGTTTTCCTTTTTTATAGAGTGTAGTGTTCATACTATCCACCCTATTCCCTATATAGTTTAAAAAAGTTTAAAAAGTTTAAAAAAAAAAGTTTAAAAATTTTCAGTTAGGCCTGGGCCTCCCTTATTGATCCCTATCTGTGTGTCTGTGTTTGTGGGATTAATTGTGACTGTTTTTGGGGTGTGTGAGTATTTTTGTTACTCTTTTCTTGGACAATGTCTAAGGAGGTAAAGGTCTCGGGCTTCAAGAAGTGTGACTCGTGCTGTCAGAATGTCTCTGACAGACGGTCACACTTCTTGTGTTTACTGCCTGGGGCCTTTACACCTGCAGGACTCCTGTGCTTTGTGTCACTCTTTTAGCCAGTGAGTCCTGCAGGAAAGGAGGATTAAATTAATCCTCCGTGGCTTATTAAAGCCGGAAGGTTCACCCACTAAACCTGGGTCCAGTAAACCTTCCAAGCCATCTAAGGGTCAGGCTACAGCTTCCAAGCCTTCCCCGGTGGCTCCGACTCCTTCGGAGCCGAGATCGGCTCCGGCCGGAGCCGATCTTTCTTCTTCTCAGGTGGGGTCGGTTCCGACACCCAATCTACTGTTGCCTTGTTGGCTCTGGCTGGAGCCGACATATTATCCAGTATCTGAGCCGAGAAACCTTCGGCTCCATCTGGAACCCAGGGGACGTCTGCTCCGATGACTTCATCCAGGAAGAGATCTCGGTCCCCTTCTTTGGAATCTATCCACTCTGCTCCGAGATCTCCTCTTTTGTTGGAGCGGAGTCATCGGAGCCGATCTTCCAGGCTGTCTGACCACTATTTAGAGAGGGTGGTAAGCAGGCTGTTGAAGTCGCAGGCACTGGCCCAAATGCTCCATAGCCCGTCTCAGCAGACTTCGGCTATTGCTTCACCCCTTGAACTTCCTCCTCCGACTCCCCACCAGAGTTCGGAGCTGGAGCTTCTCGGGACAGCGACTGTGTCGGCGCCGGAGCCGATACATCCTTTTTCGGCTCCGTCGTCCTCGGCTCCGATCTCCTCCTTGAGACCTTCCTTGGAGGGATCCGGTCGTCTAGTTTCCCTTGTCTGCTCCGAGGGGGCTAGTGGCATCGGACCCTTGTCCGACCCCGCTCTCCCTCTCGGGGCTTCGGCTTTGGTAAGCTCGGCACCGACATCGGCCTCGGAGCCTTCCCTCTCAGTGGAGCCGGGAATTCCTATTTCCTCGGAACGGGAATGTTCCGGCCTCCCGGGGAGGGGAGCCTTTGAGGTGATGAGGAGTGTCCTGGCTCCTGAGCCAGGTCAACGGTCCATCCCTCTAGCTCCTCCCTCTTCGGTGCCTGTAGACGCCTCTTGCCAGCCTCTTGCTCTCAGGCCCAGGGATCCATCACCCCAGGTTTCTCCATTGGGAATATCTTCCTCTTCCGAGGTTTCTTCTGATCCTGCAGGGGAACCCCCTCTGAAGAGGACGTGTAAGAGGAAACACACAGACTCCCCTGAGTCTACTACATCTGATACCGACTTAGATGAGTCGGAGGGTTCCCCACGATCCCCCTCTGAGGATGTCTCCTTTTCAGACATCCTTGAGCTCCTCAGAGGGGGAATTGGCCCTCCATTGACCCCTCCGAGGATGAGTCTGTATACCTGGAGGCTTTTGGATCCCGACCCTCCACCTCCTGGGTGTCTCCGCCTTTCGACCCACTTACGCAGGTAGTGGCTCGGAAGGCGTGGGCAGCTCCAGATTCTGTGGAACCTGTCCCCAGGAGACCATCCAAATTTATTACGGCCCCTACGGACAAACAGTTTCTTTCCAAGGGCGTCTCTGTGGATGCTATGGTGGTGGCGGCGGCCACTAAGAAGGAACTTGCGGATCCTTCAGTACCTGTCCATCCTCCTAACAAAGATTCTAGGACCCATGGACAGGTATGGAAAGCGGATGTTTTCTTCAGCGACCTTTGCTATGCGTTCGCTGAACTACCTTTGTCACTTCACCAGGCTTCAAAGAGATATTCTCAAGGAACTAGGTGAAGTAGCCCAGGATCCTTCTGCTGCTGGGGCTCAAGAAAAGATTGCTTCACAGCTAGCAATCCTGAATTCCTTAACCAACTCCTCCATGCGGCTCATATCCTATGCAGCCGATGGAGCGAGCAGGGCCGCAGGCACAGGAGTGGCTCTTAGACGTCAAGCCTGGATGCGGCTTTGTAATTTTGCGGACCCCTTTAAGGCGTCCTTCACCAGTACCCCCTTTGACGGTTCGGCTTTGTTCGGACCTCAGGTGAAGGAAACCTTGACCAGGTGTGAGCAGGACGGTAAAACTCTTTCTGCCGTTGGAGTCCATTTTTCCACCCCTTCTAGACCCTATCCCAAGGGTCAGAAGGGAGGGAAGATGTGGTTCCGCAAAGCCCAAGGAGCTACACCGGACACACGTGATCAGTTTACCCCCAGAGGCAGAGGGGGTAACAATAATAGACACCGCCCTAGAGGCAGGGGGGGTACTCAGAACCAGGGCAACAGGGAGTCTCTTCCTGAGAAGCCCTTTCAGCACCCCTGAGGTGTTGCCCGACTGTCCACCCTTGAAGGCAGTCGGGGGAAGGATTTCACTGTACCCAGTAGCCTGGCATTCCCTTTCACAAGATGTGGGTACAGTCGATCATATCTGAGGGTTACAAAATCCCCTTCGAAAGGTATCCCGTACCTCAACAATCCCTTCCAGACATCTCACCCGGTCAAAGGGATTTGGCAGAACAGGAGGTTTTAAAGCTCCTAGAAAAAAGAGCCGTCCAGACTGTTCCCGGCAGACCAAGTAGGATCCGGCGTCTACTCAAGATTCTTTTTGGTCCCCAAAAGGACGGGAGATTGGAGACCAATATTAGACCTGAGCAGTCTAAACAGATTTGTCAAGAAGGCAAGATTCCGGATGGTCACACTTCAGTCCATTCTGCCCTTTCTGGGCAAGGACAACTGGATGTGCTCTCTAGACCTTCAGGACGCGTACTATCACATAAAGATTCACAGGCGCTCCAGAAGGTTTCTCCGCTTTCGGCTAGGGACCAGTCATTACCAATTCAGAGCCCTGCCCTTTGGCCTCACTTCAGCCCCCAGAGTGTTTACCAAATGCATGGCAGTGGTCACAGCTCATCTGAGACGTCAAGGATTCCAGGTGTTTCCTTATTTAGATGACTGGCTCCTCTCCGCCACCACCAGGTGTCAGCTTCTTCAGACCAGAGACTACACTCTGCAGCTATGCAGGAGTTTGGGAATTTCAGTGAATTTCGAAAAATCTTCTCTGCGGCCTTGCCAATCTATCACCTTTATAGGCGCAGAATTAAACACAGTCAAAATGTTAGCCAGACTAACAGATCAAAGAATTCTGGACATCCAAAAATACGTTAGGATTTTATTGCAGAGCAGCAAAGTCAAAGCCAGACTGATACTAAAGGTTCTAGGTCTTATGGCTGCGGCCATTGTTCTTCTACCACTGGCTCGCTTCCACATGCGTCTTCTGCAGTGGATGTTATTCACTTTGGTCGTTCCACAGTCTTCCGATGAGGCACGAAATCTTAGCCACACAATCGTGCAGGACTCATCTGAACTGGTGGATATCTTCCCCTCTTCTTCATCAGGGCCGACCTTTTGTTACCCCTCCTCCGGTTGCCACAGTTACTACGGATGCCTCTCTGATCGGGTGGGGGGGGGCATTATCAGGGCAGGATGGTCCACGGGATGTGGCAACCCATAGAATACCATCTGCACATAAATTTCCTGGAGATGAGAGCGGTGCTTTTAATGTTGCAAGCCCTCAAGACTTTCTTCCCGCGGGGACTATTGCAGTACAAACGGACAACATGTCCGTGGTCTGGTACATCAACAAGCAGGGCGGGACCAGGTCCTATCCGTTGTCGAGAAGCTCTCAGACTTTGGCAATGGGCAATCTCCTCTCATCGGTTTCTGATAGCAACGCACATCCCCGGCAGGTCCAACCTCTTGGCGGACAGGCTGAGCAGATCCATTCTCATGCCTCACGAGTGGTCTCTCAATCAATCTGTAGTGGACCAGATTTTTCTGAAGTGGGGCACACCTTGTTGCGATCTTTTTGCTACACCCCAAAACAACAAGTGCCCCGATTTTTTCACCCTCTTTCCCCTACCAGGCCAACCCCTGAGAGACTCTCTAACCCAGGATTGGCCCCGGGGACTTCTGTACGCTTTTCCTCCTTTTCCCTTGATTCCACAAGTCATTCAGAAAGCCACCGTTTTGAGGGCCAAGTTGATTCTCATTGCCCCTTACTGGCCTCGACAAATTTATTTTATTTATTTTACATTTGTTGACCGGGCTAGTCTAGCTGGATACATATCCTTTTTCAGTAGAGGCCCGAGGAGAAAAGCTCCAATAATGAGAAAACTAACACTACAATTAGGTAGAGGTACAACATTATAAAGATAACCCATCAGTATGACATCAGTATATACATGCTAGGAGAAAAAATGCTTAAGCTAAGGAGGTTTGGTTAAGGTAAGGAGGTTTAAAATTTGGTTTCCGTCTCTGCATCGTCACCTCCTGGTGCAGCCCTGGCATCTGGACCCAGTTCTGGATCTCTTGATCCACCAGTCGGGTCAACAGCACCGGGCCATTCATTCTCTCAACCTCGCTGCTTGGTTGCTCCACTTCCTTCCCTAGCCAGGCTTCCTATGATCTCTGATCCGGTCAGAGATATCTTAGTGGCTTCAGTCGTCCACCAGAACCGTTTATGCTAGCAAGTGGCGACGTTTTTCTATTTGGGCAAATTCCAGAAATATCGATCCCTTTACTGCTCCTGTGCATTCTGTTTTAGATTTCCTGGCTGAAGTTTTTCAGTCAGGATCTTCATCTACAGTAAAAGTTCAAATGGCTGCTATTTCCAAGTATCATGTTGGCTTGCAAGATCATAACATTATGTCTCATAGACTATGCAAGGCCTTTCTGAGAGGAGTGTTTCTCCTAAAGCCGCCAATAAAACATCCTCCTCCACAATGGGATCTAAATTTAATGTTGGCATCCTTAATGTTACCACCCTTCGAACCGTCTGCTTCATGTTCATTGAAATTACTGACCTGGAAAACTATATTTTTACTGGCTGTCACTTCAGCAAGAAGGGTTTCCGAGATTCAAGCTCTCTGCATCCGTTCCCCTTACTTGGTTTTTCACAAGGACAGGGTATCCTTAAGAACTAACCCGTCCTTTCTCCCCAAAGTTGTTTCTCAAACCAATATTAATCAATCCATCGATCTACCAGTCTTTTTCCCAAACTATTCTGAGAGCTGAACAAAAGCTTCATTTTTTGGATGTCCATCGTCAGCTCAGGTACTATTTGCATAGAACGAAACAATTCAAGAAATCGGACCAATTATTTGTCTCCTATGCAGAAAACA
Source organism: Protopterus annectens (assembly GCF_019279795.1). Lineage (NCBI taxonomy): Eukaryota > Metazoa > Chordata > Ceratodontiformes > Protopteridae > Protopterus > Protopterus annectens. The sequence continues at coordinate 165,843,154 of NC_056731.1, read as the reverse complement.
GGAAAGGTCTCCCAGTGTCTAAAGTGACCTTATCCAGATGGTTGTCTTCCACCATTTCTTATGTGTATTCACTCAGAGGCAAGCAACTACCTTCTAAACCGAAAGCACACTCAACCAGGAGTCTATCCACTTCTGCAGCCTTTCAGGATAGACTACCCATTGATACCATTTGTGCAGCAGCTACTTGGGCCACTCCTCATACCTTTGTCTCATTACAAGTTAGATTTGGCCTCCAGAGACGGAGCCAATTTTGGTTCCACAGTTCTCAAGAGTCTGTTCCATTGAGCCACCCGGGATACAGGTGCTAGGGACGCGGTCCCATCCAGCAAGAATGAAGGCGAGATTGACCACTTAACATTTAGAAGTTATGTACCTACCATAACGTTCCATGTTGTCTTCTCTCGCCTTCTTTCTTGCGTCCCTCCCTCCTTCCCCCTGGCCTGGACAGATCTTGAAGAGTTCCTATCGGGTTGTTTCCTCCTGAGCCTTCATTAGATGACTCCTTTATTATGAACTTGGGTTTCCTAAAATATATTAGGTTAGTCCTTAGCAGGGTAGGTTAGCTACCAAACGAGATCTGAGGTAGTCCCGCCTTGCATCATGGGATATAGGGTTGCCTCGAGCTGGTAAAAGGAGTTCTCAAGCTAAGCAAGTGCCGAGTCGGAGCCGAGGATCGGCTCCGAACCCATCCAGCAAGAAAGAAGGCGAGAGAAGACAACTAACATGGAACGTTATGGTAGGTACATAACCTCTAACTTTTTTCCCTAAATTTTTCTGGTACCAGGAGAATTCACTGAGACCACTCCTAGATCTTTCTCACTGTTTCTGAAAATTGAAAAGCTCAAAATGATATCTGTTCCCAACCTTGTTGCCTCTTATTCCCCATTTATTTTTTGTTTGGTAACTAGATTTAAAGGATGTCGCATTCCAATAGCCACAAATTTCAAGTTTTCATTTTTTCGTGCACCTGAATTACACTTTCATTTCTGTTTCCCGTTGGTCTGTTGTGTACTCAGTGTGCTCATAGGTTAGTACTAGGCTAACTTGCCCGTATGGGCCATTTTAAGCCTAGCCAATTACCCCATGTCAGAATCACTGTCCACCTTGTTTTTGTAAGGTAAGCACCTTAACCATTACGCCAACCTCACACCCCAGAGTGTCTAGCTCCAGTCTTTTGCTAGGTATTTACATTTGTATTTAATTACTTGCTTATATTTGCAGAATCTTTATTTTTTTGTGTCCCAAATCTGTTGGGTAAAAGGTCTCTCCTCTGTTGCAGACAGTTTCCAGGCAAATGTTTAAAGATCTTCACTTCCATCCCACAGAATAGTATTCCTGGGGTGGCTCCTAGATGCATCCATTCAAAGAATTTTTCTCCCACAGGTTGGAAAAAAATATATGTCTAGATCTGTTGGTTTTCTTCCTTTGTTGAGGACTTCATCAAAGGAGTTTCTCAAAATTCTGGAGTTCATGGCATCTACGGTGATGCTGCTAGTTAATCTCCACATGAGATTCAGTAGTACCTAAAATCTTTACTGTCCCAACATCAGCACTCCCTGAGTTTTCAAATTCCGTTTCTGGGATTTGTAAGAAATGAGCCCAAAATACTGTGCCCCTATGAGGATGTTAATAAGTAATGTGCTGGCAAACTCCTTGCTTGTGGGCAGAGGAGGTGACGAAAAGTAAAGCTAAAAATCCTGTGGTTACCTGTAAGGGCCATGGGAGCCAGTCACTTCTCGTGTTAGAAGCAACACTGCGGAGCCCTTTTATTTTGAGCAGGTTTAGTTACTGGTGCCATGTTTGTTCCTTAGTGGCTGGAGAAAGAGCATCTTTGCTTCACCATGGAAGCAAAGTTACTTGTGAGAGAATTTTCCAGCAGGTTAGGTTTGGTCAGAGGAAAAAAAAGCCTGGAGAGGATTCATTCTGGATCATTCCTTTTAGTGCAGTTGGGCAGATGAGTGCATTCTGAGGCTGTTTTCAGCTGAGTTGTAATTTATCATGAACAGTAGAAGGAAGGCAGGCAGTCATCTTAACTACCCCCGGCTCTCTCTGTTATTGGAGGGGTTGAGGGGTGTACTCTTCTGGGGAATATAGGGCTGCCCTCCTTAACTCTTAAGGTGCTGGTATAACACCCAAAATACTTAAAAACTTGTCAAACCTAGTAGAATGGGTTGTTGCTTGTAACTTGTTTGTAAGACTTTAGCAGTATTATGTACTAGTATCAGCTTTTCAGTCCATCTCGATACTCTGGAATTATATGCATATTTCATTTTTAGCAACTAAGTTGTAAAAACAGCATTTTTTTTTTTAGTGAAGTCTACAGGTATGTGTGAAAGCGCTTTTGATACAGAAGTGCTGCTTCAGATCTGCTGTCTGGATAGGAGGGTGTATTATAGAGAATAACCTGTCTAAAGGCAAGAAAAAAAAAACTACAACATCCCGGGCTGTGTACTACATGAACTACAAATTGAACTGGCACCTCACCTAAGTGTCATGTTTAGTCATAGCCTCACCTCAGGCTTTGTGCCCAATGAAAGGCACACTGCTGCAGTTATCCCACTCCACAAGGTAGGATCCACCTTTGATCCCGGGAACTATCGTCCCATCAGTCTAACGAGCCTGATTTGCAAAGCCATGGAACGCATTATCTTGGAACTTATAAACAAAGACATTGGCAACCTTCAAACACTGGACCCCACCCAGTTTGGCTTTGTAAAGGGCCGATCTAGTCTCAACCTTATTGACTACTTCGAATCGGTATCCAGAGCTGTGGATAAGAGCAAGGAGGTCCACACAGCCTGTCTGGACCTCGCCAAGGCCTTCGACACAATTCCCCACTCTGGAATCCTAGATAAACTTACTAAGCTGGGCATTAATCCCTACATCACTCTATGGGTTGCCAACTGGCTTACTGACATAACCCACACTGTAAAAGTAGCCAACTCAAAATCCAGCTCCAGACAAGTGACAAGTGGAGTACCTCAGGGTTCAGTCCTGGGACTGCTCTTGTTTGGCATCTACTTCTCTGAAGTACAGGCCAGCACTAAGGGACTCTGACTAATAAAGTTCGCAGAGGACTGCAAACTGGGAGCCATTATTGAATCCCCAAATGATATGGCTATTCTGTTAAAGGGCCTTACAGAAACATACTTTGTGCCAGAGCCATGGGCTCAAGCTCAGTACCAAGAAATGTATAGTTATCCCCTTTGGGAGAAACCATTTACCCATAAATTACCACATAAGTGGCAGTACACTAAACACCGGAAGTGCGATAAGGGACTTGGGGACACAAGTGGACTGTGGTCTCCCCTTCAATAACCACATCTCCACAACAGTCAGGAAATCCTATGTGGCACACCTCATCATTGAGGGCTTTTCATCCAGAAAAAAGGTAGTCATTGTCCCACTTACTCATCCCTCATTAGACCCATTATAGAGTACAACTCCCGTTTGGTATATACCTCAAAAGACATCTGCAACAACTGGAAAGGCCACAGAAATACTTCACTAAAAATCACAAGCCTAAAGCAGATATCTGCTCTATGCTGACAGTCTTGTCTCATATCGCCTGCTCAGAGGCAATCTCTGCTTAACATGCAAGGCCATGTCAAACCCAGAGCTGTTGGACGTGCTACACATAAAGAAATACCAATCCCTGAGCCACACGCTCCAGGGATCTAAATCTGGTCATTGCAATGAGCAAAACATGCAGGAGGGATAGGTTCCTGACCTACAGACTTCCCAATACGCTGGAATAGACTGCCAGTACATGTCAAGCTGAGAACCTCTGGCCCTCTTCAAAAAACCTTAAAGATCGGATGGGAGATGGGAAATTGACACCAAGGATCATGTCAATTGCCCTGTTAGACAGGGGACCAGGGAAGTAATAGTCCGGGAATTGTTATGGCTAGGCTTGTATAGGCCCTAGGGCCAATAGCCTAGTACCAACCTATGAACTCATAACATACACGAGACCAAAACATTATACTGGAAGTGATCTCTATAGATTTACCAGTGGCAGATTAGAAAAATGGAACTTGAATGGCAAATCAGTGGTCAAGCCAACAGTGTCTATTAACTGCATACTTGATCTAAGAAAACTGGACCATCATTTATACAGTTGAAGTAGAACACATTTCTGGATCCTTAAGTCCCCCGTAGGTCAATATGGACTCAGTGGTAGTAAGCTTAATGTTCAATTGTCATTTTGCTTCCCAGGCTTCAGGTGTATATGGACTCAAAAGGTAATTAGGTAGTGATTCAGTTTTTTAATCCTTTATTTTCAACTTTAGTCTCACTTCATACTGTTTCTCTTGTCTCTCCTGTATTTGTCGTTTGTTAATTCGACCTAGTTAATACTGGTGTGAACCTCCTAATATAGTTAATGGACTGTATGCATGACAAGATAACCTCACCATCTGTAGACTCATTTGGTTCTGTACCAAAGCTTCTCCTTGACATTTAACCACCACCTGTCTCTAGTTTTGTATTTTATCCCCCTCCCCTAAGCAGACACGCACACTCAGGTTAATGTTGGTCCTACTTCGTTGAAAACCAGGAAGTAGCAGTGGGGATTTTGATAGCTGCGTTTGCAGATTTTTTTTTTGTTTTTTTTTCCTCCTCCTTTTAGCACTTGCACTTCCTTCCCTAAGCCTGTGTTTAATTCTTCCCCAGCTGTGATAAGGTGCTACACACACACTTGGCATGACAGTGGTTTGTAATCATTTGTAGGTTGATCCAAGGCACACGGATGGTTCATTTTTACCCTCGCGTTGAGTGATTCTTCAGCTTTTTTTTTTTTTTTTTTCCAAGAATGCACAATGGGTTCCTCCTTTTTTGCACAGCCTGGATGGAATAATTGGCTTGAACTCAAAGGGTTATGTTTAGACACACACCTACCCACCAATCTTGAACACCTTTTACGTTTAAGGCACAGCTTTTTCTCTCTGCCTCCCCCCACCCCCCCCACCCCACCCAAACTACAATCTGTGCACCAGGCACCTACAGTATCAGAGCTCTTTATTTAAACGCCACCACAGCTTGGCTATCAGGCCTTTGAACAGTTAGGAAGGTACAAGTGTGGACATGGCAAACACAACCCAGGTACAGCATTAGACTGCAGTTTTGGCAGATGCTACAGACTGTGCTGGGGGTGTATTTATTGAGGATAAAAGTGCTGGGTCTTTGGAACAAAAATAACAGACCGTAACACAAACAAGATTCTAGCAGTAATAAATGCACTCAAGATCTCGCAATCTGTGGGCCATTTCCAAGTGATCAGACAATAGTGTGTACTAATCTTGCCCTCTGCATATTTGCCGTGGTAGTATGGGATCTAGTAATTCAGCATCTCACCCACAGGCTTCTTTTGGTCTCCTTTCCCGGAGTGAAACTCTGAACTTTAGAAAAAAAAAACAGTTTTCAGCTAAGTTGTCTTGTCTTTTTTTGCAGTTAGGTGAAGTGTTTTTTTGGGAATGTATATATAGAAGGGTCTATTTGTTGTCAAAGTACTACAAGCTAGACTCCTTTTCATGGTCCAGAGCAGGATTTGCCATCCACATTTTCCAGGGGCTTGTGTACCTTTATTCTTATCAAAATTTCTAATCTTTGGTGTTCTACCAGTATAGCTTAGGCTACTGTAGCAGTGATCTAGGAACATAGTATAGTTGTGCATGTAAACCTACATAACCTTAGATGTTTAGATCACTACTGCAGTAGCATTTCCTTCCTCCCTTTTTTTTTTTTAACAATTTCTTTGCTAAGGTGAGGATCTAGTTTTAGTGTACCTAGTATTTATCTTTTTTTTAGGGCTGTAGCATCCCTTTACTTGCATAAAAGCTTTAAAGAGATTTGCACCCAGACAGCTGTTTTGTTCACTGCTTTAGTCATGCTCTCTACATTCTGGGTACATGGAATGTGCTCTCAATCTTTGTAGGCTGGCTGTTTTATCCTAGTTTTGATATCTTATAGCTTGGTCTGCTTACTGCAGCAATGATTTTTTTTTAACATCCTACTGTTACTGGAAGTTAATTTACAGTTTTAGGTCGCACTCTGGGTGGTTCTGCAGCAGTTTTGAATTAATATTGCCTGACTGACACTGGAGGTAATCGGAGGTATTTTTTTAACCCCTCCCCCATTTGAAAGCCCAGAAAAGATTGCCAAAGATATGTGGGCCAGAAAAATATCCAGAGGATGTACTATCTTTTCCCTTCCCAAATTGTTACTTTTTGCCAGCTGCCTCACCCTGTCAAAGCAAGCAGTAAGGAAGTATGTTTTAAGCTTCTTAGAGCCGTTCAAAAGTTTCTACTTGGCCAGAAAGGCTTGGGAAAAGTACAGTGCAGGACATGTGTGCTTCTGGGTTGGAATTGGTCATCCATTCATGACGTTCACCTGGTCTCTGTTCTGGAGTTCTTCATAAGTGCCTGCCTGTAGCTCACAAGAGACTACAGGAGCCAAAGTTTTTTTCATATTAAACAGGTTGGTTATTTTATTTTATCTTTTAGGCAGATTACTCCCACTAGGCTAGTGGCCTTTCTTCAGGGGAGACCCCACAGCAGTAATTATGCTGCTAGGGTAAATTTGGACAGGGCATCAGGGAACTTCTCCCCTACTCATTTCGATGTCTGCCACGGATCTGAAACACCAACTTGAATGGATGGAATCATGGTTTAATATTCCATCCGAAGAATGGCACACTTAAAGTGCAGCACCTTCCTAATGGTGCAATCCATTGTTAGCAATCCATTCACCTAGAGTGAGTATAAAAGCCTCGGCCTTCTGTTCATTCAGCACCAAAGGTGAGTGCGCTGCCTGTTGCAGTACTGACACTGGTCTGTTTTATTCTGTACATTATCAATCTAGTTGTTAGTTTCTGCATAATCTGTTAATCTCCTAGAAGGGTAGCTCTGGGCTTAAGTCTCCGTTCCATTACATTGCCCTTTGTCAGGTCATCCTGCCATAGAGCAGAATTTATGTAGAATAGGAAGCTGAACATAGCCATTTTAACTGTCTGTGCAAGCAGAAACTTTCATGCCTTGTCGTAAAGGACTTCTGTGGTGGTACATGTTAAGTTTCGCAAGGAATATTATTGGACAGTTTGGATAGTGTTCCCAGCAGCTTGACTATCCATCCTTTCCATTTCAGGTGTCCAAGGCTGCGTGTTAACATCTACAGTGATCATTAGGTGCCCACTTGCCTGCAGTGTGGAAATCCATTCCGTGTACAGGCCTGTCATGCGTCAGTCATCACAGATGTTTGCTTTTGGCTGGTAGCAGACAGCATTCTGATTGTGTTGGTGAAAATGAGAGGCTTGTGGTGGTTTTTGTTTTTGGAGCTCCCTCAGTATGTCAAGCTGTTCAAATCTTGTCTGTAGTCTAGTCTGCTAACAGTAGATTGGCGGTGGTGGTGTGGGGGCTAGAGGAACCTATTCCAGACAAGGTTATCAAGAGCCTGTGAGAGTTGTGTGGTAGACTGTTAACCTGAACTGTTTTTAATGGCAGACTGTAATCCTGTGGAGTTTCTTTGACACTGCAGCCATTTACTGATGCCTCACAAGCTCTCCTGATGTCCTTCAGAGACTGGAGTAATTGCTTGTACCTCTGTGGCAAATTGTTTTGCAGTCATCTTGTCCCCAACAAATGGAAGGTTGTACTAATGTCTTATTGCTGATTTTCTTCACATTGGGGAGTTGGGCCAAGAATGCTTTTAGTTTAGAAATTGCAAGCAGGTGCCTCTGTGTGCATCCCTTATTTTCTGTGTTCATATAGAAAGCAAAACTTTCAGGCCAGACTAATTACATAATTTAGGTTCTTAAGTTTGTCTTTACCAGACAAACAGCCACTGAGGCCTTGCATGCCTAGCCATGCACCCCAAACCATTTGGGTCCCTATTATCATGGATTTCTGTCAGTGGAATGGTAACTAAGGATTTGTAGGGGAGGGTGTTAAGATAATACTTACTGCCTTTGTCCAAAAAGAGCAGAAGGATCAGAGGTTAACTTAAGATTACCTATCCAGTTGTCAAGGTTTCATTTGAATGGGATCAGGGGTGATGTGTTTTACATGGATGGGGAGCCTATCCATTAGTATGAGGATCCTTTGGAACCCTTCTGTCCAGCACGTTGTCACAAGTGAAGTTCAGATCCCTGAGCTTTGCTTAGGCTTGGCATCCCTCATCAGTCATGGTCTTTGCTCCGGGTTTCTTGGTAGTGTGGGGCTTTGAGTCTCATGGGTTCTCTCTTTTCTGCCACTTTTGTGATTGGTCCCACTTCACAAAGGCGGTGCCTCCACCGACCCTGGAAATTACCGGCCCATTAGCTTGACAAGCCTTATCTGCAAAGCCATGGAGAGGATCATAATGGACCTCATAAATAGACATAGGGAATTTGCAGACTTTGGATCCATCCCAGTTTGGCTTTGTCAAAGGCAGATCATGCCTTCTAAACTTGGTTGACTTTTCATACAGCCTACCTCGATCTGGCGAAGGCCTTCGATACAATACCCCACTCGGGTATCATTGAAAAACTCATCAGCTTAAATGTTAACCCGTACATCACAAGATGGGTTGAAAACTGGCTGAGTGACAGAACCCACAGGGTCAGAGTTGCTGGCGCCATGTCAGACTCAAAGCCTGTCACAAGTGGTGTACCACAGGGCTCAGTCCTGGGCCCACTCTTGTTTGGCATCTACTTTTCCGAAGTACAAGCAAACACAGGAGGGTTATGGCGGACAAAGTTTGCAGATGACTGCAAACTGGGCGCCATAGTAGAAAACACATCTGACACAGATATCCTTCAGAAGGGTCTCACAGAAACGGATAACTGGTGCCAGAGCCATGGCCTAAAGTTAAATGCCAAAAAATGCATAGTCATACCCTTCGGGAAAAACAAGGTTACCCCTAGCTACCAAATAGGTGGCAATCCACTGAGCACAGAAGTTATCAGGGACCTGGGGACCCAGGTTGATAGTAGTCTGTCATTCGACACCCATGTAGCTAAAGTAGTTAGGAAGACCTTCTACATTGCCCACCTTATCATGAAGGGATTCTCATCTAGATCAAGGGAGGTCATAGTCTCCTATACTCATCACTCATCAGACCAATGATTGAGTACAATTCCCCATTCGAATGTATCTGACCCGACACTTGCAGCAGCTGGAGAGGCCACAAAAGTTCCTCACCAAAAGGATAAAGGGTCTCAAACATCTGTCCTATGCTGCCCGACTGAAAGAACTCCAGCTCTATTCAGTCGCACCGCTTGCTCAGAGGTGACCTTTGCCTAACATACAAGGCCATGTCAAACCCAGATTTGATGAATATGCTTCACCTCAAAAAATCTAGATCCGTCAGAGCCACAAGGGCGGGAGACTTAAACCTCGACACGGCTATTAATAGGATGTGCTGGAGGGATAGATTCATCACCCAAAGACTCCCTATGCTGTGGAATAAAATCCCGGTATATGTGAGGCAGAGCACCTCGCTGGCCTTGTTCAAGAGAAATCTTGACCAATGGATGGGAGATCGCAGATATACCCCAGGGATTACCTCAGTGTCTCTGCTCGACAGAGGCACAGCAAAATAATGGGTATAGTTCCCCATACTAAAGGGGTGGCATAAGCCACAAAACTATGGGCTAGGCTTGTAAATGCCCTCGGGCAGATAGCCTAGTATGAACCTATGAATATCTAGTGTTTGTGTGGTTTACACATGCGCAACAGATGCATCATGGCTTGGTCTAAGGAGGCGATTTAAGGCAGGCAAAGATCCCTCGTCAGCAGCCTGTAGGAGACTGAATACAGAGAGTATTTAGGGGATTAGTGTAGGACAAAGGTATTCATGCCCTGAATTCCCTTGTTGAGAAACTTTTGTGGGCTTTCCTGCTTTTGCAGGTATCTGGATACCAAAGGGGATGTTGTACCTGATATGTCTGATAAAGGCTATGTACAGTGTAGTATACTTTCATTGGCTCGGTATTCCAGGTGCTAGCTGCTGGATGATGCGGGACCTCTGTCAGGGCTGGCACCTGCCACAGTCTGGTGATAAACGGGAAGGGACTGGCGCATGTCCAGTCACCAGTGCTGTCCCTCTGCCCCCCCTGGGAGGGGGAGAGCACGGTGAGGGGGGCAATGCCTTGTCCAGCCACAGCACACAACCAGCCCAGCTTCATGCCCAACCGAGCCAGCCCTTATCCCAAAGTTATGGGTCTGGCTTGCCGACTTCCTTGCCTACATTGTTTTAACAGGCCGAAGGCTGTTCATCTTGGAGATCTGCTGCGGATATGGGTACAGCCCAATGTGAGACTTGCACCCTCTCCCCCTGATTTTCAGTGGCCGATGAGAGCTCACTTGATGCAGCCGGAACAGCGATACTTTTTTGGGCACAAGCCCTTTTCTTGGGACGAGCCCCCTTCATAAAGAAAAAAACTTTTCCAGGGGCCCTGGACGGCTTTTCTGGGGGTAATTTGCCTCACCGCACTGGATGCCACGAGACACCAGTCTCTACCACTTTGGATTTGGGATCTGAGCCAGACTCCTTTTGGTCGAGGGTGACTTGAGGCCATTGCCTGTCCCTTGGAACAGCGCTCTCCTATCTTTCAGGACCCGACTGACCCATGTTAAACGAAGTGTGGTAATCTGGAATGATTTTACCATCTTAGTTATGTGTTGGTGAAAGGCCAATTTGCTGTGTACATATGTCCCCAGATCCCTTACTACTGGGTTGAGTGTTTTATCAATGGAGTAATTAACTTGGATTGACCCCTTTTTTTTTTTTTTTCACAAGGGCATTATAATAAATTTTTGGCATTGAGTTTTTAGGTCCTGGCTTTATCACTAGTTTGTCGGTGTTCAACTCTCTTGCCAGATGTTGGTGTCTTGGGGTGGGTTTATAATGGCCCTAATTTGGTAGTCTGCAGACTTTGTGAGCCAGAGGCCTTGAACATTCTACTTTACTTCTGAGAAGTACATGCCCATCATAAAGCCCTGGGGTACTGCATTGGTGACTGGGTTTCTTGGTACAGGTGGTCTCACCAGTCATGACTTTTTGGGTCGTGTTTGGGAGCCAGCCAGCAGTCCAGAGGGTTGTGTAGGGATTTATGCTAAACTCTTAAAGCTCGTCAGTAATATCTGAATGGGACATTGCATTGAATGCCTTGCTTGGCTAGGTCAAGATATGCAACATGCATGGGTTTTATTTTTGTCCATTGCCTTGGTGATTCTTTCGAGTCAAGCAAGTTAAGTAGGTATGACCTTCCCTTAATGCCAGAAAATTTGGATGAGATCAGTGCCCTTGTTTTTATAGCTCCCATAATTCATTCTGTGGCTTTGCATATTAAGCTCGTTAGACTGATACGTCTGTAGTTCTGTGGGTCAGTTGATGGATCTGCCTTTGAGGGGAGTAAGTTGCAATTTTCCATGCATTTAAGCATAGTCCGTTTCAAGGCTGTAGTTGGAATGTCCAGAGTGGTCTTGACAGGCTCTGCGTTGACTGTTCAGGAGGCAACCAAGAATGTTGCTGGGACACACATAGCTGGTGGTCTTGGCTTTAGCAAGTGCTGCCAGTACGTGGTTCCTGCTAATAGTTGGAGGGGGTAGTATGTCAGAAAGGTTTCACCTGGTGAAGCTGGGGGTGAGTGTGGGGGGGGGGGGTTGAGCTAAATTTATCAATCAGATTTTGTCACCCTGATTGAAGGTGGTACCATTCAAAACCAGTTTAGCATACTTCTTGAGTTACCTTTAAGGTTCTAGACATAGTTGAAGGCCTTGTGGTTGTCCTTTGCCTCCAAGGCTGTCCTGATCTTGTAGTTGGCCTTAATTAGATCTGTTTCTTTATTTTTACAAGAGAGCAGTTGTTTTTAAGGGATTTTTTCTGATTTTGGCCATAGGGTTTTCTTTGAATCCTCGCCTAAACAGGGAATAGTCATTTTTTTTCAGGGAGGGGGGTTACCCCTGTAGGTACAGCAGCTTCTAATCAGCCTTTCATGTTTGTATAGAGACTGAATAATTCTGCTTTGCTGTGGTTTCAGGTTTAGGGGTGACCTTGAATTTTGGCAGAGAGTCATTTAATAGAAATGTAGTTTGCCCCAGAATAGTTTCTAATTGTTACTGGTTTAGCTGGATTTTCCAGGCTGAATTTTACTTTAAAGGAGAATGCTTGGCAGTCTGACCTCACTAGTGAGGATGTGACACTGGAGTCGTGCAACACCACAATGTCTGTCTGTCAAGGGTGTTTGCATGTTAAAGTCCAGGAAGCATGTGCCTGTGAGTTTGAGGCAGTGCAAGTTTCCCAGCCTATTGAGGGGTATTTAGCCACCCATGAATAGGGTGTTTGGTTTGGCTGGATGATGAATGTCTGTAGTAGGTTTAGGTAAGAGTTGAGACTCTAGGGGTGTAGATGTTGACCTGTAGCTAGCTAGCCATGATATGGTGAGTGACTCTATTTTCACATTATTAAGCTGCATGATATCCTGTTTAACCAATCTGGAGGTAGATTTTTTTTGCAGATAAACCCCTCCACCTTCGGCCTCTGTTTTTGCTGCTCTAAATGTGTAGAAGGCTATGTAGTCAGCATGCCTGTTACAGCATTAAACGAAGTCTTTGTCATGGCACAGTTGTCTACATTATTCAGCGTTGTGGGGGCTGAAGGGTGTGGAGTGATTTGTGGGTCTTAGTTTTGAGCAGTAACACCTTAAGGTTGTTTGGAGATTTTTATTGCTGTGTGGGTAGCTTTGCCTTTTTGGCATTGCCTAAGAAAGCACTTGTAGAGGGGTGGATAGTTTTAGCCAATATCCAAAAGCCAAGGAGATTGAGGTTCAACCAATCCTTGGCAAAGCAATGTGGTTGTCTGACAGTATCCTTCATACTGACAGGTATTGGATCCCCCTGAAGTGATCCAAGAAACTTAGCCAAGTATTAAAATCTATCATTTTATGCTTTTGTGCCTTCATCCTTTGTAAAAGTAGAGATTACTGTAGTTTATCTTTATCCTTAACCAAATTGTGTTGGTGAGATATTAAAGAAAGAACCGGGTCTACCTGAGTTCGTTGCTTGGATAGCTGTAAAGGATCCATGGTACTAATGGAGAAGAGGTGGGTTTCTTGGTGTCCTGGCCACATTATGGCTAGTCTGTATGAATGCCGTCTTCTCTCCTGAAAAGAGTTTTTGGCCTAGTGGGAGTGACTTGATAGTGTAAGTCTGTCATATTGACAATAGGCATTTCACTTCAAATCTGTTACTCACTTTTGAATACTGCAGCAAGTTGCTGTTTGGCAGTTAGACCACCAGTTTATGTAGAGAGATATTTGATGCATGTCCTTTCTTGAATGTTGGTCTTGTCCTCATGGCTGCATTCTTTACAGATACTGTTCATTTTTTACCACATTGTCCAGTAAATAGGCTTGTGATTAGGCAAGCATTTTATTTTGGATCAGTGTTGTGGCAGATTTACTTTGAAGCACATTTCAAGTGAAACTAGTACTGCCTCCATGATAACTTTTTAAGCATAACAGGGATACCCAGAGCGCAGTTGTGGATCATGAAGTAGGTCTCTGAGAAAAAGAAGCCTTTTCGGGCGTCAAAGAAACAAAGTTGACATGTGTTGCTGGATAGAGTTTAGTTCACCTGTACCTGAAAATAGAGAAGTTCAAGCTTAATCTTGCCTGAGTTTCGAGAAATGTCTAGCTTTCACTTGTTACAGCCAGAAAATTGTTTGAATATCTAGTTGCCTAAATGTATAGAACTGCTTTTTAACAGGCCTGTTAAGTTCATCCTTTCAGAAATGGCAGTAGTTTAACATGTCCTTTCAAATTCTGGTTTCTGTAACACTTTATTTGGGTGGTTTGTGCTGGCATTGTTTTTGTGGTGTAGGTTAATTGCTCATTTCCACAAACTTTCCGAGTTGGTGTAACCCATGTAGGTGACAAGTCTCCATCCCATGGGCCTGCCTTCCCTCTTTTTCTTGTCACTTCCATTGGTGACTGATTTAGTCAAATTACGTAGCCTGTAAACTTTTCTCCCCAAACCCATTGTCCAGCTGATGCTCCTTACTGTTGTGGAGCAGATAAAGCTGTTGTAAAAAGCGAAGCTTGAGCAGGTAAGCTCTATTTTGCATCATTTTTGATATCCTGCAGTGCTGGCTCAAACCTTCCTTCTGGACAGTGTCCATTGGGAATTTTTTGCCATCATATGGTTTCTGATGCAAGTAGACAGAAGCTTGACTGAGGTTGTGTTGGATGCATAACGTCCTGATTTGTATCTGTTCCAATAAGTATATTTTTAGTTGCAGTAGAACATTTTAGGCAAAATTGGCTAGGTGATATTTTTTTTGCCTGTCTTTCTGACAGTCTGCAGTACTCTGGGTTAGCTTCTAGAAGTGACCATGGTTTAGAATGTGAAATCTTGTTAGAATGTTTAATGGTATTGCTGAAGTTAAACCAACTGTTTTGTTTAATGAAGTGGGAGCTTCACTAGTTTCACAGACCCACCACCCACCATGTGACTGCAGTGAAATGTTGCAACTTTTCAAAAAGGAGTTTGGTAAGGAAACTTGACTGATTTCTTACCATCAGTCATCAGCAGGTTTGTTTCAGAGGACATTCTTTGCTGAAATTGGTAGTTTACTTTGCACTTAACGAATTGCATCTCCTGTTTGTATTTTCAAAACCAGTTTTACAATCACTTTCCTGTTTTTTTACGTTATTGCCCACTTAACTGCTCATGTCTCCAATTTTTTTTATTTTAAATGTATGGTACCTTGTACATGTGTCTGCACACAATCTTAATCATTGCATTCCAAGATTTCGACTGAACAGTCTGCAAGACATGAAAACTGCATCAGCCTGTTGACTTTACAGATTAACAGCTGTAATTCAACTCTATAGCTGCTTTATGGTGTAATGAAGCATTTCCTTACGCCACTTTATTTTAATTTTATTGATACTAAACAAATACCAAATCAGGATAATGAGTTAGCAGAACAGTGCAAAAGTTTTTTTTACTGGATTATGCATGGTTTTAAGCTTTGCTGTTGGTGAACAATGTGTGCTTAGTTGACCTTGAATATTGGTAATCTTTTCACTTGAGGCTGTGCTGTTACAGTTGCACAGGCCTTTGGTGTTTGCTTTTTGTGATGCATTTTGCAGTAAGTGCATGTCCAGATGCTGGTGCTAGAGTTAAAAAGGAGGGGAGTGACCAAGAATTTTTGCATCGTGCCTTTGAAATACTGGCAGCTGGATTTAGTTGGAACTTTAGTGTTTTAACTTGGCTCCCCTCAATGTTGTCACTCCTTGCTGTGCCACTCTGCAGCCGCCCTCCAGTATGGTCACACACTCTTTACCATACCTCTGCAGCACCTCTCGCCCCCCAATGTGGTCACACTCCCACCTTCGTTCATTCTTGCTACAGCTAGAATTAAGCTCCAAATTCCAAGTTACGTGTTCATTGAAGGAACTTTTTGCTGCACTTTTAACTTTGAAACTAATTGCACACAGATGTCTTCCGGACATGGAGCTTGGTCTCTACTGCCTGGCATACTGCTTAAGTGGGAGACCAGATACCTTCTTTTTTCCCACTGGAAGCAATTGGTAACTAGTCTGCCTGTTTTGGTGCTTTCCAAGCCACTTCCAAAGTAGTAGGTACCTTTTTTGATTCTTTGTATTTAATGCTAAAATGCTTTTTCACGTTTCTGAATTTCTTTGACCTCACCTAAAAATGGCCTTGCAGGGTATGAACTAGACTGGAGTAGAGTAAGTTATTGATTTTGACCCAAGTGGTGCTTCTTGGCTTGATGATAACTTCCTAGCTTGCTGCAGTGAGTGTCCCGTGCAACAAAGGAGAAGCTCAGAAATGGAGGTTTAAAGTTCTGCATATGGAAAGCTTAAGGCCTTAATGACTCATGCTAAGAACCAAGGGCACTGGATCCAGTGATACATTAGTTGGTGTACTTCAGTTTGTCTCTCCTACTTACTGTGACCTTACCCTTCCTGATCTCTGGAGGCAATAGGTGGGAGCTTGGCTTGTACAACCAACCAGGGTTAAAGTAAAATCCTGCTAGATGCTTGCTTCCAGGTGCTTGTGGCAAATGTCAGGGATTGTAAATTTCTACTTTACTCAGATATGCCCCCTTTCCCAGCAAAGTACATCATCATATTCTATATGAAGGAAGCATTCAGTGGAATACTTAGTGTTAGCTTATTCAGCTTAATCCCTTGTCAACATAATGAACTACCTGCGATTTTTGGTTTTTTTTTGTTTTGTTTTTTTGTTTTGTTTTTTTTTTGTTGTTTTTTTTGTTGTTTTGTTTTTGTTTTGTTGTTGTTTTGTTGTTGTTTTGTTGTTGTTTTGTTGTTGTTTTGTTGTGGTTTTGTTGTGGTTTTGTTGTGGTTTTGTTGTGGTTTTGTTGTGGTTTTGTTGTTGTTGTGTTGTTGTTGTGTTGTTGTTGTGTTGTTGTTGTGTTGTTGTTGTGTTGTTGTTGTTGTTGTGGTTTTGTTGTGTTTGTTTTGTTGTGTTGGTGTTGGTGTGTTGGCGTTGGGGGTTGTGTTGTTGGTGTTGGTGTTGTTGGTGTTGTTGTTGTTGTTGTGTTGTTGTTGTTGTGTTGTTGTTGTTGTGTTGTTGTTGTTGTGTTGTTGTTTTGTTGTTTTGTTGTTTTGTTGTTTTGTTGTTTTGTTGTTTTGTTGTTTTGTTGTTTTGTTTACACTGGGACTGGCATACAAAAGCCAGATGCATGCCTTAAGAGTTTTTGGTCTCGAGAAACTGGGCAAGTGGTACAAGGATTTAGTAATTTAACATTTAGAGGAATAAGTTGTCAGATCCACATTTGTACGTAAAGTGGACATGCTCAGACAGCTAGAGAACTTGGTGTTGAAATTCCAGGTTAATGCCACAAAGGTTATTAACAGCAGGTTTACAGAGGGAGTGTTTAGACTGCAGAAGCATGCTATAAAATTTGGATACGATTCTCTTGTTGCCTCTGGAGTTAGATTTTTTTAACACTAGGTAGATTTAAGACACCTGCTTAAGGGTGCAGGCCTTTCTATGGAAAGTTGAGGACATTTACTAGACATTCTTGGACACTAGTTGTTCCTCTTTAGTTAAGATTTCATTTAAATTGGTCAAGAGGTAGTTTCTGGTGCAGTAGGACCCCTCTTGTTAAGCAGTGGCCCCTTGAGTAGAAAACTCAAAGATCACTTCATGTACAACAGGGCTGTCAAAAAGCAGGTATGTGATTGGTTGCAAGGGCAGGAGCAAGGCAGCAAGGTCAAGGAGATGAGAAAAGCCTCCTGGTCAGTGTACTAAAGAGTAGTGCTCACTCTTCCCCCCCCCCCCCCCCCATATACTACCTTAAGATCCTTTCACTGTCTTCTGTTCCCTTTCAAATCAAACTAAAAGTTCAAATTACCTTTCCCCTTTTTTTAGAATGCTTTTTATTCTTTAGAGCAGTAAGAAGTACCATGGATAGGTTTGGCTCAGTTGCTTGGGGAGGAAAAATGATTTTATTCCAGGCAATTTCATTTTTGATGGCAAAGAGCCATGCACATTCTTACCCAGGATCATTTCTTTCTTGTCTGTGGTTCTACATGAATTTAGTGTACTGCTGCCAGTCTTTACTAACTTGGAATTAAAAAAGTGGAAGGGTGCCATCTTCCAGATGTTCAGATAGGTTACATTCTGCTTTGAAGCAGCTAAAGAGTTCACTGTCTGGCATTTTGTGTATGGGGTATTTGCCAAGGAAACGGAACAGGCCTGTCTCAAATTTACCATATGCTTAGTGAACTTTATGAAATCATTTGCTTTTGTTTGTGACACTCATCTCCTCACTCAGGCATGGATTAAAAACTAGTAAGATTTTTTTCATGTACCTTTTTCTGTTTTACCATATATTTAGGGTATATCATTCGTAAAAGAGAAACTAATCTGCCCCGTCAGTGATATTTCCTGATTTTTTTTTTTTTTATCAGGATCTGTTTCTTTGCACCGCTGCAACACCTTTATGTAAACAAAATTTACCTATATATGTATATATATATTTATGTATATAGTGTTCTGTTTTGCTGTATGTTGTATTACTAACTTTGTGTAGTCCCCCCCCCCTTTCTTTTGAGAGATTTCTCCATTATGGCTAATATCTTTTGGCTTTAAAAAGTGCATGTCCTGGGGCCCCAAGTTATCTAACTTGGACACACATTCTAAGTGTGTATACTGTTTTGGGGCTGCACACTGGAATGAACAATGTGCCATGTGTACAGCCTTTGGTACCCAGGCAGTAGTTCAGAGGAAAAACAAATATATTCTTAAAGGGCTTCTTCCTGCCCCTGTAGGAGAATTGTTCAAGTGTTAGCATAGTGATACTGGAGCTTCCCTTCGTCTTAGAAGTCTGTGGATAATCTAAAGGAAATAATTGCTAAGAAGAGGAAGAAGTCTAGATAGCACTCTCTAAATCAGCCTTAGTCTTCTTTGGTATCCTATGCTCAGACTCCTTAATCTTAGTCTTTAGATCTGATGCTTTTCTCAAAGCCAGTCCTGACTGGATCAAAGGCTCCCTCTTTCCCAGAGATTTTTTTTATTTTATTTTTTACTAAAGCCAGTTTCTCCTCTGCGCCAGTAGCCAACCATCTCTAATAAAAGGCAATCTCTCATCCAGACCTTCCATCACTTCCCTCCTGCGATCAGTTCAGTCAACCAGGAGCCTTTCTGAAGCATATATGGCTTGCATGATGAGGAAATTTCTCGGGACCCACAGTCAGTTGGAGGTCATCCCGGCTAGACCCGGGACCTATGTTTATCACATAATGGCTCCAATCCTATTCTATTTGTTAGACTCTGAGGGTATAGATCAGAGTACTTCTCAAAGGTTGTCCATTCAGGAACCAAAGATCTGGCTATCTTCTACTCCGGTGCTATCTCTGACCCGTATGGTTCTGGTATCTTGAGGCAGAATGATCCCTGAGCCGAAGCTTTGGCGTTTGGTCTGGAGAACAACTCCAAAGGCTTTGGAGCCTCGGCGCAGGACAGCTTGACACTGGATCTGAGTAGAATGAAGTTCAGTGGTTTGCCTAGTGAGGTGGCTTCAACTCCCACCATACTGATCTCTATCTCCTTTGGTTTTGGCATTATAAGCTGTCAAGAAAAGACTCCCCCAATCAGATATGCAGATTACTTTCTAGCTTGGTTACACGCATCCCCCTATTAAATGCTTCTAGTCCTCATTTTTCCCATCAGTGTACATGGGGCAGCCGGAACTGAGTCTTGTCTACCCTATAGGAAACTTGCAAGTCTGAGGCTTCCGTGGGACATTCCACTGGAGAAGCTCTACAGAAACATCTGTAAAAGGAGACGTGTAGACTTCCCTTCCAGTAGTCTTTCAGAGGACACTGATTTTGTTGATAGGGAGGAGTCCCGTAGTGGTCTCATTCGGAGAAATTCTTGAACTGAGAAAGGTCAGTGGTCCTAGAGATTTTTGGGTCTGGCTTAACTGCTACTTCGTGGTGGTCTGTCTGGATGAAATGGCGGATTTCCTCTCCAAGTGGACTTGGAAGGAGCGAAATGTGGCTGAACTAATTTCCTGTAAGCCAGTTAAGATTCTCTCTGAAAGATTGATGGCACTGGAGCAAGGTGGTCTGCTATAGATCCCATAGTAGTAGCAGTGGTCACCAGGTAGTCAAAATCACAGAACTGGTTTGGAAAGTAGACTTGCTCTTCAGCTGCCTTTGCTCTGACTGCTGATCTTTACACACTATAAGATTTCAGAGGGATTTGACCAAGAAAATCTCCAAGCTTTCTACCAACTTTATCTGTAGAAGACCAGAATACCTTTCACTCTGTTAGCCACTCTCCATCACTGTCCTATGTCTCCATGCATCTTATTCTAATGTTATGAAAGGCACTTCAAGAGTTGGAGGTATTGGGGGGGGGGGGTGATCTTCGTGTTTCACTGTTGCAGTCCTCACATTTGGGTTATCTGCCTGCAGGTAGCCCCCAGCCGGCCTGAATACCAGAGTATTGGATTCCTGCATTGGATGTGGTCTCTTCCGTGATGTCAGGTTGTCAGGCATATAAAACATGCAGCTGACGCCATTACACCAGTCTTTCTTGCTGCACGGTAGCAGAAGCAGTTAGTAAGTGCTGGTTGGCCAACTCCTGAAATTTTCTTTTGAGTTTCAGAACCGAAGTCTTCGAAAAAAGCTAAGTACCCCGTTGGGGATCCTTTTTCTTTCTCTTAACAGATGCCCATAAAAGTCACAATTGTCTTACCTGTGGAAAGCAAATACCTCAAAGACTTTCATTGGTACTGCATTCCTTGCTTATACCCAGACCACAACATCTCTCGCTGTTGGTTTTGTGCCTTATGCAACCCCCGAGCTATTCGTAGTCTATTTTCGCAGCAAATTATTTTTATTCTCAGTTTAACTATCCAGAAATGGCTTCAGTAAGCCATCAGACTACCGTTATTCTGAAAAAAGACGGATGTCATAGGTTCAAAACTGCCAACAACGCTTCTGTTAAGCTTGTCGCCAGTTCGTTGGTATTCAGTGAGGTGCTTTGGCAACCCCTGCTACTCGCTACTTCAGATTCGCAGGCCTCTACTGAGACCCTTTCGGAGCCTGGTATGCCACGAGATGCTTAGACTATGGAACCTGCGGATATTTCTACCTTGGATGGGTCTGGAGCCACTGTGCAGGCACTGGCTTCTGAGGATGTATTCAGGCCTACAGGTTTACATTTTAAACCGGCACCATCTTCTTATCAAGGCCTAAAACTCGACCCACGCCTAGAAAACAGATGTCCAAACCACATGGTCAGGCCCATATGCCCAAAAAAATGCTTAGAATGGCTGAAGACCTTGTTACTTTAATTAGGGGAAGCCAGCCTTCCCCCTCTAAGACCTAGAACTGATTTTCCTTCTAATTCTTTTGAGCAGGATTCTGAAATTTCTTTCTTATTTCCAGGATTTGCCCTTATCCTATCTGAGGATTCTGATTCAGAGTATTCCATTCCCTCTGGTTCCCCTCAAGAAGATTTTTCTTTTGGTTGAAACCTTGCACACTCTTGGGGAACATTTCCGCTGGTAAAGCCAGATTACTCTGACTCCAAAAAGAGGCTTAGGGAATTCTTACTACTCCCTCAACACAGGCCTTTAGCTATCCCTTCTGTTCTGGACATTGTAGATGATGCTTTCTTGGAATATAGCCTGGCCCCAGACATTTTACCTCCAGCTCCCAGAAAACCTGACCAGTATTAGAGTACCTGACTCTCACACAAGTTCCTCTTCAAAAATCCTACTGCGGATCCAGAGACCATTTCCCAAGGACCAAAGGGCATTAAGGCTACTCCTGCAAAAACCCTACCTCTCTGATAGAGATTCCAGGGCCTTGGATAGTTGGGGTAAGATGGTATACACTTCTGCTACTTTGGCCAATAGGGCCTTACATTGCCAGTTTCATATGTATCGGCAGCATGTTATGGGACTAAAACAGAAAATGATGATTCCTGACTGTGCTGAACATAAAGAATTACAGGATTTAATGCATTCTGCTGAACAAGTAGGTAAACATGCTTTGCAATGTGGATTTTGACTCTAGAAAGATCTTGAAGGGCTGCTGTCACTGGGTCTGTACTTGGAAGGCATGCTTGGTTTAAGGGAGCATTCGGTAATTTAGCTTTAGCATGACTTGGCAAGTTTTGCTCCTTAAGCCAAGACAACCTGTTTGGCAAAGCAGAGATTGTCCTTAAAAAGATGGAGGAAAAAGCTAAATCTATGCAAACTGTTACATTTCCTGCAAGTACAGCCTCACAGATTTAGTAGCCATTGGCCTTCTAATAATTGGTCCTTTCCAGTCTCTTCCAGGCCTTCAGTCCAAACCCAGGCATAGCAGACCACCTAGGTTAGTCTCAGGCTACACACAGGCCTAAGCAGTGGGGGGCTCCCACTTCCAAAGCTGGAAGTAGTAAGATGCCCCCGTATGGAAAAATGTCAATGACTTAACCCTAACCCTTCCAAGCCCTGCTCAACTATCTTCTCCCTTAGGAGGAAAGCTCGCCCTGCATGCAAAATATTGGGAACTCAGTACCCAGGACAAATGGGTTTTAAATAGTTTTCCAGGGACACCTTACCAACACCAAATGGTTGGCCAGACCTACCCCCAAAATCAGTGGGCAGAGGCTCAACAGCAGGATGTTCTTCGTGTTTCACTGTTGCAGTCATTACAATTGGGTTATCCTGCTGGCAGGCTACATAGTCTGCCTGAATTCCAAAGTCTAGGTCCGGCGTCAGTTGCTGTCGCTTCTTCCCTGACGTCAGAGCGCCAGGGGTATAAAAGATGCAGCTGATGCCATTTTCCCCAGTGTTTCTTGCCGTGCGGTGCCCGAAGCAAAAGCAGTTCGCAAGTGCCAGTTGGCAGACTCCTGAGATTTTTGTGTTCGAATTTCAGATCCGAAGTCTTCACTAAAAGCTAAGTACCTCGTTGGAGAAGCTTTTTTTTTTTTCTTGCTCCAGACAGATGTCAGAAAAAGTTAATTGTATTTCTTGTGGGAAGCAAATACCTCATAAGGACTTTCATTCTTACTGTATTCTTTGCCTAGGCCCTGACCACGACGTTGCTAGTCTGTTTTGTGCTAGATTTAACCAATGCACTAAGCGTCAGTACGATTTTGTATTTCACTATTTTGGCAGAAGATTTAACTATACAATGTCGTCTGATAGCCATCAGACTACCGGAATTCACAAGAAACGCAAAGAAAAGGACAGGCATCAGAGGTCCAAAACAGACTAGGCTTCTAAGCCAGTTGCTGGTTCTCAGTGAGGCACTTTAGCAGCCCCTGACTATCGCTACTTTAGACTCGCAGGCCGCTACCAGCACCCACGTGGAGTCTACCGGTCTGCTGGAAGCTCAAGGTATTGGACCTTTGAAGATTATTCCCTCTGGGTCCAGAGCCGCTGAGCAGGCATCTGCTTCTGAGGGTGTTTTCAGACCTACTCAGTTATGTTAAAACTACTTTGGCTTCAAAGACAAAAAACTAAAGCACCTTTAAAGACAAACAAGTGCAACAGCCTCATGGACAGGCCTCCATGCCTAAAAAAAACAGATGCTCAAAATGGCCGAAGACTTTGATCAGGGGCTCCCATTGATCAGGGGCTCCCATCCCCCTCCTGATGAGGCCTAGGCAAGAGACAGAATATGAATCTTCAGATCAGGTTTCCATTTCATCTGACTCATCTTCTGATCAGGAATGCTCTCTTCCTCCCTGTGAGTATTCTGATGCTGAAGAATCTATCCCTTCAGCCTCTCCTCCTGAGGATTATTCTTTTGGGGAAACTTTACATACCATGAGGGAGCATTTCCACTGGGAGAGCCAAGATTATTCTGAATCTAAGAAAAGGCTCAGACTTCCTTTTACTACCACAACACAGGCCCCTAGCTATTCCACTTGTGTTAGACAGACATTCTAGATGCCTTGTCAGAGTCCAGTCTGACCTCTGACTCCTTACCTCCAGTTCCTGTTAAGCCGGACAGATACTACAGGGTTCCTGACTCTCTCATAAATTCCTTTTCAAAGACCCTGCTGCTGACCCAGAAACTCTCTCTCAGGGTCCCAAAGGGGTCAAGGCTTCCACTGCAAAAAACCCTACCCCCTCTGACAGGGTTTCTAGGGCACTGGACAGATGGGGGGGGAGATTTACACTTCTGCTACCTTGGGCACTGGACAGATGGGTGGGGGAGTTTACACTTCTGCTACTTTGGCTATAAGGGCTTTAAATTGTCAGTTTCATATGCTCAAATATCGGCAATATATTAGGTCACTGCTTAAACAGAAAATGTTAAATTCTGAAAGTGCAGAAAACAAAGAAATGCAGGGTTTATAGCATGCAGCTGAAGTTGGAAAGCATACTTTGCAATGTGGTTTTGATTCTTTGGAGGCCTCCTACAGGGCTGTAGTTACAGGTTCTGTCAGGAGGCATGCTTGGGTAAAGGATCTACCAGATCATGTTAAAGCAAAGTTATTAGATGCTCCATTACAGCATGATGCCTTGTTTGGTGTTAAAGCAGAAGAGGTGTTAAAGAAAATGGAGGACAAAGCTAAATTTATGCAAACAGTCAAGGATTTCTTACAGGTGCAGTCTCCAAGATTTAGCAGACACTGGCCTACAAAGAATTGGCCCTTTCCAGTGTCACAGGCCACAAAGGGGCAGATAGACACCCTAGAGGCATATCCCAGCCCCAAGGCTTGTACAGGTCTAGACAATGGGGTGCTTCTACCTCCAAAACTGGAGAAGACAAATCGTAGCCATACAGGAAACAGTACCAATGACTTCCCCCCTGCCTACGTCAAGCACTTATCTTCTGGCAGCACCTTTAGGGGGGAAACTAGCACTTTTTTCTCAATTTGCACACAGCCCAGGATAAATGGGTCTTAGACATAGTATCACAAGGCTACAAGTTTCCCTTTCATACCCTGCCAAGGGCAAATGGTTGGCCTGCCCTGCCAAAAAATCAATGGGCAGAGGCATAAAAACAAGTGTCATCCCTCATGGACATGAGGGCCATTCAACAAGTACCAGAGCAAGAGCAGGGACAAGGATTTTATTCAAAACTATTCCTGGTACCCAGAAAGGACAAAGCCTGGAGACCAATACTGGACCTATCTATTCTAAACACATCTGCATATTCCAAAATTCAAAATGTTGACTCTACAGCTTCTGCCCATGCTGGGCAAGAAGACTTGGCTTGTGACTTTAGACCTAAGAGGCATACCTGCATGTCCCAATCAGATAAACATGCAGAAGATGCCTCAGATTCAAAGCTGGCTCAATGCACTACCAATTCTCTGCACTGCCCTTTGGCTTATCTACTGCGCCCAGGGTCTTCACAAAGTGCCTGGCACGAATAATTGCATTTTGCAGACGGAGGAATACAAATGTATCCTTACTTGGACGACTGCCTCATTCAAGCAGAGAACAAGGACATTCTACTACAGCATCTGGCATTTGTAAAGAGATTACTACCATGCCTAGGGTACACGGTCAACGAACAGAAATCAAAATTAGTACCTTCTCAAGAGATAATATTCCTGGATGCAAGCTTAAGTTCAACTGCCCAGATGGCTTTTCATGCCAGACAAAGGCAACTGACTACCTATTTCAAACTGTTAGCAACAAAGGCCCAGTTATCTGCAAGAAAAATTCTGCAGGCTTTGGGCTTCATGGCATCCTGCATTCTCCTAATTCCATATGCAAGACTGCATATGAGGAAACCTCAATGGTACCTAAAAAGTGTTTGGACTCAACATTGCCACAGCCTGGAAACAATTACTCATTCCCTGCCTGCAACAATTGTTTTGATGGGCGAAGGCCTGTCACCAGAACAAGGGACAGCCATTCACTTTACCCCCAGCCAGACTGGCATTAACAACGGATGCATCAGATTATGCCTGGGGAGCACACATGGCAGGAAGATGTATTCAAGGCACATGGTCTGCAAACCAAATGCATCTACATATCAATTAAGAGATGCTAGCCGTTAAGAATGCCCTGACAGCCTTCAAGGATCTATTTCATCCAGGACAACTACTGATAGAAAATAGCACAGTCATATGGTATATAAACAAGCAGGGGGAGGCGCTCATTCTTACCCCATTTGCAGACTAGCCATGACTTTGTGGGATACAACATTGACTTACCAAGTACATCTGCAGGCACAGTTCCTGCCAGGAAAGATAAATACTCTGGCAGACTAAGCAGAAACTTCATGGATCCCCACGAGTGGAAATTGGATCCACAAGTCTTGAGCATAACAAGGAAATGGGTATGCCCAGAAATAGATCTGTTTGCGCCTCCTCACAACTGCCAACTAAAGAGATTCTGCACAAGGACTTATCAGACAAGCAGGGAAAGTGGATGCCCCATCTTTCAGCTGGATAAACTTAACAGTATATTCCTTTCCTCCACTGCCTCTTCTCCCCAAGGTACTCCTAAAGGTCAGACAGAAGCCAAAAATGATACTGATTGCTTTAGACTGGCCACGCCAGTACTGGTATCCAATCCTAAGGAACTTGGATGTCCAGCCTGGACCTTACCTCAGGTACCTCATCTACTGTCCCAACAAAACAATCAAGTCCTGCACAGCCAACTCAAGACTTTAAATCTGGCAGCATGGCAGATAATAGTCATACAAAACACACCTCTCACTAAAGCGGTGATGGATGTCATTTGGAGGCCAGGAGGCCTAGTACTAGAAAATCCTATGATGGAAAATGGAAGAGATTCTGTTCTTGAAACCAGGCACAAGGAATTGACACAGCTGTACCAAATATTCCTCAGATTTTTGCAGTACTTGACTGAGATGCTGGACCAAGGCCTATCCTTTTCATCTATTAAAATTCATGCCTCTCCATTTCGGCTCATAGCAATACAGAGCCACCAATCTTTTCTCACCCTTTAAGGCAGTACCTCAGAGGGGCCAAAAATTTAAGGCCTCCAAGGAGATCACCAATACCTGCATGGGACCTCTATTAAGTCTTGGAAAAACTCACCCTGACTCCTTTTGAGCCAGCCGCTACAGCTGATAACGGCTCTCCTCCTAGCAGTAACTTCTGCAAGACCAGTCTCAGAGCTACAGGCACTCATGGCTGTGGAACCTTTTATAATTTTTTATCCAGACAGGGTTTCTCTGAGGACAAACCCGACATTTATGCCTAAGGTAGTGTCCAGTGTGGCCCTTAACCAAACTATTCATCTGCCTACCTTTTATCCAAACCCACAGAATAAGGGGGGAGAGAATTCTGCATTCTTTGGACATACACAGGCACGCTTCTACTTGAACAGAACCAAAGCTTTCAGAGAGCAATTATTAGTGGCATATGCTGCAGGATCACGAGGAAAGGCTATTTCAAAGTGGATAGGCCACTGCATTTGCTTCTGCTATTCACAACATGGCAAGCCAGTACCTAAGGGCATTAGGCCACATTCAGCCAGAGCAGCAGCCACTTCAGCAGCCTTCCTCAGGGAAGTACCAACCAAAGACATTTTAGAGGCTGCTACCTGGAGTTCAGTGCACACCTTCAGAAAGCACTATCGCTTACCACTCTAAATCAAGGGCAGGCTTTGCCACTGCAGTTCTGCAGGGCCTTGTAGCCGGTCCTAATGCTATTTAGCTCCAGTCTCCCAACCATAGCTTTGGGATTCAACCCAATTGTAATGACTGCAACAGTGAAACACTAAACATAGTACAGTTGTGTACACCTATTCATAAATGTAGATGTTGGTGTATTCACTGTTGCAGTCCAGGTTTACCCACCATCCCCCATATCTTTGCTGGAACTTAACTGTACTTCTCTAATCTATACAACCTATGTGGTGTATTTGCTTGTAGATGGAAGGCAAAATATATACTTTGGTACATGCATGTTTTATTGACATTTTTAGCCTACCCTTTTGGGGGCACCTGACATCTGGGGCAAGAAAAACTGAAGAAAATGGCATCTGCTGCATCTTTTATACCCCTGGCGCACTGACGTCTGGGAAGAAGCGACGGCAACCAGCGCCGGACCTAGACTTTGGAATTCAGGCAGACTGATGGTAGCCTGCCAGCAGGATAACCCAATTGTAATGACTGCAACAGTGAATACACTCTACAATTATGGTAAGTGTACTCAACTGTACTTTCTCCCTTCTAAGTATTAGGGCTATTCAGCCTGTCCCAGCAGCAGAATGGTGACAGTTTTTACTCCAAACTTTCTCCTGTTACCCAGAAAAGACCGCTCCTGGCGTCCTTTCCTGGACTTCCCTATTCTAAACACCTTTTTGCTAATAGCAAAATTCAACATGCTAACACTTAAACAGCTGCTTCCTGTGCTAGGTAAAGATGCCTGGTTGGCAACCTTAGACTTTAAGGAAGTTTACCTGCACATTCCAATAAGGGAATCTTGCAGGAAATGCCTACGCTTCAGTTCTCTGCACTTCCCTTTGGCTTGTCTACTGCGCCCAGGGTGTTCACAAAGTGTCTTGCTCCAGCCATTGCATTTTGCAGGCAGAGAAATATTCAGATATACCCATACCTGGACGATTGATTTAGAAAGCTAAAACATGCTATTAAAACATCTGGCATTTGTAAAACTTCTAACCTCGCTGAGGTACACCATAAACGAAAATAAATCTCATCTAGTACCCTGCCAACAGATTGTATTCCTGGGAGCAAGCTTGAACACTACTTCCCAGATGGCTTAACTCACGGCAGAGAAACAAGTTTGACAGCCTACTTTAAACTACCGATCACTAAGACCCAGCTATCTGCAAGGAAAATTTTGCAAGCCCTGGGGTTCATGGCCTCTTGCATTCTATTAATTCCGTATGCAAGACTGCATATGAGGAAACTACAGTGGTATCTAAAAAGCCTATGGTGTCAACATTCTCAGGGCCTGGAGTCCATGATTCCTATCATTCCTTGTATAAAGACAGACTTCCTTTAGTGGGCAGAGGCCTGCCACCTCAGCATGTGGCTCCCTTTCAATCTACCCCCTGCCGCCCAAACCCTGACTACAGATGCATCAGACTATGCATGGGGGGCTCACTTGGCATGGCAGTGCATTCAGGGCAAATGGAACCAGAGTCAGCTGCACCTGCATATCAAACAAAAAGAAATGTTAGCTGTACAAAATTCCCTGACCGCCTTCAAGGACCACATCCTTCCAGGACAGTTATTGGTAAAGAGAGACACCACAGTTATGTGGTACATAAGCAGGTGGGAACCCACTCATACCATCTCTGCAGACTAGCCATGGCTCTCTGGAACACCGCCTTGAGCTACTAAGTGCACCTACAAACTCAATTCCTGCCAGTTAAGCTAAAGTCACTAGAATACTAGGAGCAGAAATCTCATGGACTCGCACGAATAGAAACTGGAACCAAAAATATTCATCCTCTTGAACAAATGGTGGACTTGAGAGATGGGTTTGCGTCCCCCCCAGAACTACCAGTTGGTCAAATTCTGCACAAGGACTTCCCCACAGTCAAGCTTGGAAAGTGGATGCCCTGTCCTTTACCTGGGAAAGCCTCAGTTTATGCCTTCCCACTCTGCCTCCCATCTCGAAGGTTCTGCTAAAGATCAAACAGGACAAACCAAGGACAATTCTTATTGCACCTGACTGGCCTTTGCAGCAATGGTACCCCCTCTTGCGCAGCATGATGGTACTGGATCCATGGTGCCTCGGCAGCAGTGGTACCCCCTCTTGCGCAGCATGATACTGGATCCATGGCACCTTCCCTGCTGTCCCAGCAGGCGGGCCAGATTCTGCTTCCTCTGCTTCAAACCCTGAACCATGCTGCTTGGCTAATTTCTTGAGCTCTCCAATAGCATCCCTCAGTAAGCAGGTGCTATAAGTCATTCTGGAAGCAAGGAGACTTAGTACTAGAAAATCCTATGCTGAAAAGTGGAAAAGATGCTGTTCCTGGAGCCAGACCCCACAGTATGGGCACTACGGTACCCATATTCAGTACTTAACAGAAATGCTCCAAGGGCCTATCCTTGTCAATTAAAATTCATGCCTCTGCAATTTCAGCCATTATAATACTGAACCACCCCTCTTCTCTCACCCCCTGTTAAAGCAATTCCTCGGATGAGCTAAAGATTTTAAGACCCCCTAGGCGATCCCCTACTCCAGTCTGTGGGGCCTTAACTTTGTATTTGAAAAGCTCACTCTTCCTCCATTTTAACCAGCTGCAACTGCAGAGTTGAAATTCCTTTCTTGGAAAAAGGCCTTCCTTCTAGACATCACTTCAGCAAGAAGAGTCTGAATTACAGGCTCTCATGGCGGTGGAGCCCTTCATTATCTTCCATGCAGACAGGGTTTCCCTCAGGACCAATCCTTCCTTTATGCCCAAGGTGGAGTTTAGTGTGGCCCTAAATCAGTCAGTTCATTTGCCTACCTTTTTTTCTAATCCACAAAACGAATTCTGCACTCTGGACGTGCACATACAACTTGGATTTGTACAGGACTAAGCCTCTCAATCTGAACAGCTGCTAGTTGGCTTTGCTGCAGGGGCAGAGAGGAAGGCCATTTCAAAGCAAACCATTTCTAAATGGATAGCCCATTGCATTAATTTCTGATGTAAGCACCATGGAAAACCTACCGCACAGGGGATAAGCTCACATTCCACCATGGCCGCATCTACCTCTACAGCCATTTTCAGCGGAGTCCTACCAGGGTCATCCTAGAAGCTGCTACCTGGAGCTCTGTTAATACATTCACCAAGCATTACCACATGCCTATTTTTTTTTTTAAATCTAGCGCTGGTTTTTCCACTGCAGTATTGCAGGGCTTAATAGCTGGTCCTAATGCTCTCTAACTTCCTCCTCCCTTAACTTTGGGAATCTACCCTAATGTAATGACTGCAACAGTGAAACACAAAATAGTACAGTTGTGTACAGTTACCATAAATGTAGATGTTAGTGTATTCACTGTTGCAGTCCTGGTTAACCCTCCCTCCAGCCCCCTGACTTCTATTGGCTCTACCTTTCCTGCTTGTTTGTATTTGAGCTTTCTGGTGTATTTGCTTTTTGTTGTAATATAACATATAATTGCTTCCCATTTTGGGGGCACCTGACATCTGGGGCAAGAAAAACTGATGTAATGGCGTTGGCTACATGTTTCATACCCCTGACGACCTGACGTCATGGAAGACAGCATCCACAGGAATCCAAGACTGGTATTCAGGCTGGCTGAAGGCTACCTGCAGGCAGATAACCCAAATGTAATGACTGTGACAATGAATGCACTCTAACATCTACAGTTATGGTGAGTGTACACAACTGTACTTTAGTGTTAGGAGACCCACTTGAAGTGCTCTGCAAAGATGTACAAGTCCATTCAAGACGTTCTTTATTAATGCTACGTTTGATTGCTTTTATTAATGCTACGTTTGATGGCTCAACACTGTTTGGGCCTGAAGTGAAAGTGTAACCAGTTCAAGTCCTTTATTCCTGAGGGGAGTATGGTACTTTACCCCCAGAGTTTTTTTTTCTAGGAACAAGAATTGGTTCCAAAAAGTCTCATGGTTTCTGTACTGATACTTCCAGAGATAGACCCCCTCCCCAAGGCTTCACAAGAGGACTTCTGTCTTGTGAAGGAAGTCCATTATTACAAGTGGACTGCAGGACCAAGACTTCAGGTCCCTTCACCAAGAAGCCGTATCAGTCCTTCTGAAGGGGTGCCAGACTGCCGTTCAGTGGAGGCATTTGGGGAAGGGGTCAGTCCTTGCACCCTAAATCCTAGATGTCAATCTTGAAAAATAGATGGGTGTAGAGGATAATGACCAAGCTAATCTTGATGTCATCTTTTTATTAACCTGAGGGTATTGGTTCAGATCCTCTGAATTGATCATCCGCTTTAACAGCTTGAGTTTCTTGACTCTTTATCCTCTCTATACCTACAGTGCCTTGCTTCCCCAATGTACCCCAGGTCTCGTTTGCTGCATTTTGCTTTAGCAGCGAGTTTGCGTGGCTCTTGAGCTTCCTCTAGTAGAAGTTAAATTATTGGGGTTTTGTGAGTTTCTTTTCTGTTTCTCTTTAATGCTCTTTTTGCTTTAAGGAATATAGTTGTCCTTGATGCAGTCACTTTCCTCAGTTTTAAATAAATTTGTATTGTCACTGTTAGCCAGGTTCCTCTGCAGTTGGTCCTCTCTTCCAAAGAAAAAAAACATTGTTTCACCAAAATTTTCTCTGTCAGAGAAACCCCAGGCTTAAAAAAAAAAAAAAACTTACTGTAGGCGGAGGATTCCCTTGTCTGATGCCCACAGGGAACATGTTTATTGTTTAGGGCCTACTCATCTTGAGGCCCTTTGTGTTTTGTCAGGCCTTCCACCCCACCCACAAGGCTCTGGCAGACGGGAGGAGGAAGCTAGTCCTTCAAAGGTTTGCTGCCTCCTCCAGCCGTTTGGGGAGTACAGTCTACTTCAGGGGCTCAACCCTCCTGAGAGGTCTAATGACACCTGGGAGAGCATTAAGTGCTCCCCCACGTGTTCGTCCTTGGAGCTGGTCAGAAAGGCTGTGAAGTTGATGGCAAACCAACCCAGTCGAGCTAGAGTTGTGTTCTGACCTTTTGTCCTCCACTCCATTCACCCTGCCTTTTCCCATGGCAGGGTGACTTGCCACTGTCTTCTGCTGTGACTGCACTGTGCTCTGCTTTGACAGTACAGGTTCTGCGAGCTTGGCCCCAATCTCCCAAGAGATCCTAGAGACTTCAGCCTGCATCTTTCAGGGCTTCCCGAAGTGCTTTTTACAAGGACATTGGTAGAATGATTAGGCAATTCCTTGATGCCCAGATTCAGATTGGGCTTGTTTACACTCCATGTCTGGGTCATTGAGAGGTTCACTGTTCCGACCCTTGGTTCCTCAGATCTGCCTTTTGGTTTCGAAGTCTTTGGTGCTGTTCTCTGCTGCTAAGGCATTGAGGATGATGGATATCTCTGCTTCTGGCTTTCCTGACCCCCTCTGCTCCATTGGCTTCAGTTCCGTGAGTCTCTGAGCCATAGCGTCTCTGTTGGTTCCTGGGGGTGACGTCAACTCTGCCTTTGCTAGTTCAGCTCCAACTCCCCCCTTTTGGAGCAGGAGGTTTAAGCTCTCAGTGAGGTGTCTGGTTTAGTGGCTTTTGCCCTGGTGGGACAGCCCTTGGTAGCTCAGAACCCTTCACCTTTGGAGTGGTGGAGAAGGTTCTGGCCCATCCTGGGAAGACCCTCTGTTCTCTGCCACAGTGTTCCCCCCACCCTACCCATTCTGGTTTGGTGCAAGAAGCCTCTTCTGCTGCATGGACTGCTTGTCCCCCAAAGCCTCCACGGTCTTCCCATGGCAGAACCCCAAGCATCTTCTGATGCCTCCTTGGAGCGTCCTATGAGGAGGTCCCTCGGAAGAGTCTGTGTAAAAGGTGACACATTGATTCACCTATGGAATCTGTTACTACAGACCTGGATTTCGAACAAGGAAAAGGGTCCCCAAAGTCACCACCTATCTGGCTCCTTTGGAGACATTTTAGAAATCCTGTGCCAAAGAAGTGGTTGGTCAACCTGAACTCTTCCTCTGAATCTGTGTTGGAGACTTGTGTTCGCCCCATCTACTACCTGCCTCCCCCTAGTGATCCGTCTGATGTCCAGGGCTTGGAAGGAACTGGACACAGAGCCAATCCCAAGACGAGTGGACAAGATTCTCAACTGCAGATAAGTTTTGGACTAAGGTAGTCCCTGTAGATGCCATGGATTTTGGAAGCAGCCTCTAAGAGGGAGCTTGCCCAGGAGAGCTAATCTGTCCATCCCCTGAATAGAGAATCCCAGGCGTTGGACAGACTTGGCAAAACTTTACGCCTCTTCCCCATTCACCTTGAGGACGTTGAACTATTTCTCACTGTATGCGGCTACAAAGGGACTTCACTAAAACTTTCTAGCTCGACCACAGGGTCTGTGTCAACCGGGGATCTGAAAACCTTTTAGTCCAGACTGGCCACCCTACAATCACTAGCCAATGTGTTCATGAGGTTGATTTTTCTATGTTGCAGAGGGTACCTCAAGGGCTGCCAGATCAGGCATTGCCACGAGGTGTCATGCCTGGGTGAGGCTGTGCAGTTTTGTGGAGCTTTTCAACAAGCCTTTATTAATGCCCCGTTTTACCGCTCCACCTTGTTTGGACCAACTGTTCGTTAGAGACTCTTCTGGAGTGAGAAGGTTGGAAAGACTTTGTCTGCCATCGGAATCTATTTCTACCCCACAGAGAACTTTTGCCAGGAGCCTGCATGGGAGTAAGGAAAATGAGGCTTCAGTAGTTGCAAGGTCCTTTTCATGACACCCAGGTGGGAGAGTCCTTCCTCCTGGGGGCTGATGGGGAGAGTAATCAAACCACCCATGTGTTCGAGGGTGTCTGCGGTGTCAGGGGTCATGCGGAACCTCTCTGCACAAGTCGTTCCAGTGATCCTGAACAGTTTCCTGTGGAGGCAGTCAGGGGAAAATTCTCCTTGCACCCAGAAACCTGGGAGGGCATCATAAGTGACTGGTGCTAAGAATAATTTCCTGAGGATACTTCATTCCCTTTCTGGAAATTCCCCAAAAAAAATGTTGCCTCCCTGATCCACCCAAATAAAAGGAGGATGCGGCTGACATAATAGGTTAGCTTTTGCAAGAGTCATCCAAGAGCCCCTCCCTCCGATCAAGTCAGATCAGGCTTTTACTCCATTTTCTTTAGTACTCAGACAGGGACTTGAGACCTATTCTTGACCTGACCTCACTGAACAAATCTGTAAGGCTCATGAAGTTCAGGATGGTCACAGTCCAGTCCGTCCTGCCTATCTCTTGAAAGCGGTTGAATTGATGTGCTCTGTGGACTGGAATGCCATGAACTACCATATAAAAATGGACAGATGCTCCAAGCAATTCCTATGTTTCAGGCTGAGAGCCAGTCATTACCATTTCAGATCACTTTCTTTTCATCTCACGACAGCCCCCATGGTGTTTACCATATACTTGGCAGTGGTGTCAGCACATGTCAGACTGTAGAGTTTCCAGATTTTTCCGTGTCTGGATGACTGGCTTCTGACTAATCAAACCAGGCATTTACTCATTCAAGTCAGAGACTACTTAGTACAGCTGGCCCCAGCTCTAGGGATAACTGTCAACATGTAGAAATCCCAGCTAGATCCAGTTCAGGTCACAGATTTCATTGCTGCTGGTCTGAATTAAAGGGCATTCTGTGCTTATCCGATGACAGACAAGGTAACGAAGCTAAGTCCTATCAGACAAATGCTAATCATACCTCAGCCTTCAGCCAGTTTAATTTTTCAGAACATTACGTTCATTGGTGGTCACAGTATCTCTCCTGCCTATGGCTCACTTTAACATGGATATTGGAATGGACTGGGGTTACTCTTGGACGTCCATCCTTCCATTCCCAAATGCCATTTTGATTAATGCTCCCAGGGTGAGGGGGCATTATCTGGGTCGAACAGTCCAAGGCGTGTGGATGTCCCAGGAGACCCAGTTGTACATCAGTGTACTGGAGAGAAGAGCAGTTCTAGCGTTGTAAGAACTCAACAGCTTTCTACCTCTGGGGACTATTGCAATTCAAACTGACATGTCAGTAGTTTGGTACATCAAACAGGTGGGAGTTGGGTCCTACCCCCTGTGTCGAGATGCAATCTGGGTTTGGCAGTGGGTGATCTCTACCAGCCACTTTCTGGTAGCAAAGCATATTCTGGGGAGTCAAGCATATTAGCAGACCTTCTCATTCAAGTATTACTGATGCCTTGCAAGTGGTCTCTCAGTCAGTGGCAGACTTGATGATCCAGAAATCTGGTCTCCCCTGCTGTGATCTGTTTGCATCCCATTAAAACAAAAAAATGCAGCAGTTAATTTGCCTTGATCCCTCCTCGGGGATGGTCACCCATGGATGCCGTTGTCCATGCTTTGCCCTCCGGTCTTTGTCATTAATTCCCAGGTTTTTGCAGAACGTTTTCAGGTTGCATAGGAAAGTAATCCTTATAGCTCCCCTTTGGTGACCTAACCTGGTTCTTCCTTTGGTCTTGTCTTGTTTGCCATCTGAGGTTGGATCCGGTCCCAGATCTGCTCTCGCCCATCAGGGCATCCCTGTCCAGACATACAGGGCCTGAAGCTAACTGCATGGTCTCCACTTTCAATGATGGCAAGATAGCCCAGGCTTTTTTTTTCTGCTGTTAGAGATATTTTATTCTTCTCACATAGGTCTTCGATACTTGAGATTTATAAAAGCAAATGGAAAAGATTTTATTTTGGGGATAGACAAAGATCCTTTTACAGCACCGGTTGCAGTTGTACTTGACTTTGACTTCCCTTTTCGGTGATGGAGCTAGTTATTGTACTGTCAAAGTCCAGATGTTAGTGTTACACTGCTGCAGTCATTACACTTGGGTTATCCTGCCGTCAGGTATTCCCGCAGTCAGCCCGAGTCCCAGAGTCATGGTCCAGCGTCTGTTGCTGTCGCTTCTTCCCTGACAGTGCGCCAGGGGTATACAAGATGCAGCAGGCGCCATTTTCTTCAGTCTTTCTTGCTGCGCGGTGCCTGATGCAAAAGCAGTTCGCAAGTGCCAGTCGGCCAACTCCGGTTCTGGATTCGGAATGAAAATCTCAGAAGTCTTCTACAAAGCTAAGTACCCCATTGGGGAAACTTTTTCTTGCCTCAGACCGATGTCAGTAAAAGTTAATTGTATTTCTTGTGGGAAGCAAATACCTCATAAGGATTTCCATTCCTATTGTATACCATGCCTAGGCCCAGACCACGACATCACAGGTTGTCTGTTTTGTGTTAGGTTTAACAAGTGCACTATTAAACGTCTGTTTGATTTTGCCAGACATTTTGGCAGAAAATTCAATTACACTATGCCGTCGGAACTACCGACTGTGTTGCACAGTGCTGTCGGAACTACCAACGACAGGGCTGCACAAAAAACACAAGGACAGGCATCCGAGGCCCAAAACTGACTAAACCTCTTCTAGGCCAGTCACCAATTCTCCAGTTTTCAGCGAGGCGCCTTCGCAGCCCCTGACTGCCACTTCTTTGGAACCAAAGGCTGCCTCTGACTCCCACGTGGAGATGGCTGGGCCTTTGGATATACCAGATTTACAGCCTACCGAGACTAACCCTTCAGAGGGCTCCGGAGTAGCCAAACAACCCGCAGCTTCAGAGGGTATTTTCAGGCCTACTCAGTTAACAATTAAATCTTTTGTTAAACCTAAAACAAAGAAACCACTTCAGCATTCACCAGGACAGGCCTCCATGCCCAAGAAACAGATGCTCAAAATGTCCGAAGACCTAATTACTCTGATCAGGGGGTCCCACCCTCCCCCTGAAAAAAAGGCCTAGACAGGATGCAGACTGTGACTAAACCGAACAGGTGTCCATCTCCTTAGACCAAGGATACTCTTTACCCCTTTATGAGGATTCTGATGCTGAGGAATCTTTTCCTTCAGCCTCTCCACCAGAGGACTACTCCTTTGGGGAGACCTTGCATACCATGCGGGAGCATTTCCATTGGGAGGGCCAGGATTACTCAGAATCCAAGAAAAGGCTCTGATTTCCTTTTATCACCGCAACACAGACCCCTTGCTATTCCCCCAGTGTTAGATATTGTGGATATTGTTTATTCTGAATCCTGTTTAAATCCTGACTGTCTAGCTCCTGCTCCAGTTAAGCCAGACAGATGCTACAGAGTCCCTGACTCCCAGAAGTTCCTTTATAAAAGCCCTGTTGCTGACCCTGAAACTATTTCCCAGGGTCCCAAAGGGGTAAAGGCCTCTACAGCAAAAAATCCAGCCCCCTCTGACAGATTCCAGAGCATTAGACAGATGGGGGAAGAAAGTGTATACATCTGCAACTTAAGCAATGAGAGCCTTAAATTGCCAGTTTCACTTGCTTAAATACCAGCAATATTTGATTCAGTTGAAACAAAAAATGCTTCCAAATTCAGATCTTACTTAACTATAAGGAAATGCAGGATTTATTGCATGCAGCTGAAGTGGGAAAACATACTTTGCATTGTGGTTTTGATTCCTTAGAGGCCTCCTGTAGAGCAGCAGTTACAGGGTCTGTCATTAGAAGACATACTTAGTTAAGAGCAGACATTACCAGATCATGTTAAAGCAAAAATATTAGATGCTTCTTTGCAGCAGGATGTTTTATTTGGAGTTAAGGCAGAAGAGGTATTAAAGAAAATGGAGGATAAAGCAAAATCTATGCAAACGGTGAAGGATTTCTTGCAGGTTCAGCTGCCTCGATTTAGCAGAAATTGGCCAACAAAGAATAGGTCCTTTCCAGATGTTCATCGTGCATACAGCTGCAGTCATTACAGATGGGTTATCCTGCCGTCAGGTGGGTCCTCGGTCGGCCGAATTCCAAAGTCTAGGTCCGGCGTCGGTTGTCGTTGCTTCTTCCTGATGTCAGTGCGGCAGGGGTATAGGGGAGGCAGCCGATGCCATTTTCTTCAGTCTTTCTTGCCGTGCAGTGCCCAAAGCAGAAGCAGTTCGCAAGTGCCGGTTGGCCAGCTCCTGAGATTTACGAAAGTATTTCAGCCGAAGTAGTCTTTAAAGCCAAGTACCCCGTTGGGGAAACTTTTCTTGCCTCAGACCGATGTCAGACAAAGTTAATTGCATTTCTTGTGGGAAGCAAATACCGCATAAGGATTTCCACTCTTTCTGTATACCTTGCTTAGGGCCAGACCATGACGTCTCGGCCTGCCGTTTTTGTGCTAGGTTCAACAAGCGCACTATTAAGCGCCGAGCGGAGTTTGCCCTTCATTATTTTGGCAAAAAATGTAATGTCGGATACACAGACACCAGTTTTAAGCAAAAGACGCAAAGACAAGGACCGACATCCGAGGTCTGCACAGAGTAGTGAGACCATGCTTAGGCAGACTACCGGTTCTCAGCGAGGCACCTACGCAGCCCCCGACTACCGATGAAACTATTTTACCGGTGACTTCAGTACCCGAGGTCGCAGGCTCCTCCGTCTCCATTCCCACTGCAGATACCGACGCCACCCTTGGCGGGGAAACTGAAAATTTAGTCAGGTCTGCCATTTCTGAAGGAGTCTTCAGGCCTTCCACCTTCTCTATTAAATCCTTCACTAAATCTAAAGCTGCCATGAAAACTAAAAAAACAGGGTCCTCAGACGACCTCTCAAGGCCCCATGCCTAAAAAACAGATGCTTAAAATGGTTGAGTATTTGATAACTCATCAGGGGTTCTCAACCCCCCTCTGACAAAAGACCCAGATTGGAGGAAGACTACCCTTCCTCAAACCAGGCTTCTATTATCTCAGACCATTCTGAGGACCAGGATTATGCCTATTCCCCTATCGAAGACTCTGATGCTGAGAAGTCTATTCCCCCCCCCCCGAGGACTACTCATTTGGGGAAACCCTACATACATTGAGGGAACACTTCCACTGGAAAGGCCAAGATTACTCAGATCCAAAAAAAGGCTCAGGGAATTTCTACTGTTCCCCAGCATAGGCCCCTGGCTATCCCTCCTGTTTTAGATATTTTGGATGATGTGTACGCAGAAGCCAGCCTTAATCCAGATTCTTTACCTCCAGCCCCTATTGAACCAGACCGGTATTACCGGGATGTTCATCGTGCATACAGCTGCAGTCATAACAGATGGGTTCTCCTGCCGTCAGGCGGGTCCTCGGTCGGCCGAATTCCAAAGTCTAGGTCTGGCGTCGGTTGTTGCTTCTTCCCTGACGTCAGTGCGACAGGGGTACAAGTACCAGCTGACGCCATTTTCTTCAGTCTTTCTTGCCATGCGGTGCCCGAAGCAGAAGCAGTTTGCAAGTGCCGGTCGGCCAGCTCCTGATATTACGAAAATTTTGCAACCAAAGTCTTCTTGAAAGCCAAGTACCCCGTTGGGGAAACTTTTCTTGCCTCAGACCGATGTGAGACAAAGTTAATAATTGTATTTCTTGTGGAAAGCAAATACCGCATAAGGATTTCCATTCCCTCTGTATTCCTTGTTTAGGCCCAGACCACGACGTCTCGGTCTGTCGCTTTTGTGCTACATTCAACAAACACACTATTAAACGTTGGGCGGAGTTCGCCCAGCATTATTTTGGCAAAAAATTTAACTATTATTTCTGATACTCCGACTCCAGTTTTGTGTAAAGCGCAAAGATAAGGACTGACACACTAGGTCTGCGGCCTCTACCGACACCACGCTAAAGCCGACCACAGGTGGTCCGGTTCTCAGCGAGGTGCCTACGCAGCCCCTGACTACCGACGACACTTCTTTGGCGGTGTCTTCTGTGCCAGAGGTCGCAGGCTCCTCTGCCCACACCCCGACTACAGATACCAAAGCCACTCTTGGCGGTGAATCTCAAAATGTGGACAGGTCTACCTCCTCTCAAGGTGTATTCAGACCTTCCTCTTTTTCCATCAAGACTTTCACTGTCTAAAGCAGCCATGCATTCTAAGAGACAAGCTACACAGGGCCCATCTCCAGGCCCCGTGCCCAAAAAACAGATGCTTAAAATGACTGAGGATTTAATTACTCTTAGGGGATGTTCTTCATCTCGCATTGCTGCAGTCCTTACACTTGGGTAGTCCGCTGTCCTCGGTCAGCCCGAATATCAAAGTATAAGGCTGACGTCGGTCAAGGCGCATTTGACTGACATCAGGGCGTCAGGGTACAAATGCGCATGACAGACGTCATATCCTCAGTCTTTTTTGCCGCATGGTCCGATGCAGAAGCAGCGTTGCAAGTGCCGGTTGGTGTTCTGAAATTGTTCGATTTCGGAGTTTCAGACAGTCAAAGTTGGCTAAGTACCCCGTTGGGGAATATTTTAGTTTTTTCTTGCCTCAGTGGTTTACCGGATGTCAGAATAAGTGAATAATTGTATTTCTTGTGGGAAACAGATACCGCATAGAGACTATCATACTTTGTGTATTCCTTGTTTGGGGCCTGAGCACGACGTTGTTGGGTGTCGCTCTTGTGCTAGATTCAATAAGCGCACTATAAAGAGAAGATTAGATTGTGCCAGGTTAGTCTTCGGGAAGCGGTGTAATTATAAAATGCCATCGGATGCTCCGACGCCCGCTTCGAAGAAGCGCAAGGACAAAGCAGTTAAGCCTAGGCTAGAAGAACCGTCCGTACCGGACGCCGGTTCTTTAGAGGTGTCGGTGGAGCCGGTGGTTCCACCGGAGGTTTCTTTGGGAACCCAGGGAGAGACTTTGTTATTGCAGGATGTGGCCTCTCAGGAGGCAGGTCAGGCTGATGGGGCTTCTCAGGTTACTATACTCCCCTCCCTGCCTAGGGTGGTTAGGCCCTCTCCTTCTGTTTCCAAGGCTTCTCCCAGAGGCAGGCCAGGTTTGGCTTCAGTTGGTGTCACCCCTAGTTCTTCAGGAACTGTGCCCAAGAAGCATATGCTTAAAATGGCAGAAGATTTGATTACTTTGATTAGGGGTTCTTTGCCCCCTCCTGATAAGAGACCTAGGGTGGAGCCTGAGCTAGGGAGTTTTGAGCAGGCTTCGGATGTTTCAGAGTCTTCGGCTGAAGACTTGCAGGAGTACTCAACTTATTCTGATTCTGATGTGGATGATTCTACTCCTTCTGCTTCTCCTCCTGAGGATTTTTCTTTCAGAAACTCTTCATTCCATGAGGGAGCATTTTAAGTGGGAAGGTCAGGACTTCTCTGATTCCAGGAAAAGGCTTAGGGAATTTTTTTTACCCCAGCATAGGCCTTTGGCTATACCTCCTGTTTTGGATGTAGTGGAAGATGTTTTTACAGAGGCTTCTCTTAATCCTGATTCTTTGCCTCCTGCTCCTGTTAAACCGGATAGGTATTGCAGGGTGCCTGAAGCCCATAAGTATCTTTTTAAGAGTCCTAGGGCAGACCCAGAAACTGTTAGCCAGGGGCCTAAAGGTGTTAAGGCTTCTGTTGTCAAGAATCCGGTTCCTGCAGATAAAGAGGCCAGGGCCTTGGATAGATGGGGAAAGAAAGTTTATACTTCTTCCACTCTAGCTATGAGGGCTTTGAAGTGCCAGTTTCACATGTTGAAATACCAAAACTATCTCCTTTCACAGTTGAAGTCTAAGGTTGATGCTCTGGCGGAAGGTATTGATTTGTAAAGAGTTGCAAGATTTAGTACATGTTTCTGAACAGGTGGGTAAGCATTCTTTGCAATGTGGTTTTGATGCTGTACAGGCCTCGTCTAGGGTGGCTGCCACTGGGTCAGTTCTTCGCAGGCACGCCTGGCTGAGGGATCAAAATTTATCTGACCATGTTAAAACAAGGATTTTAGATGCTCCTTTACAATCTGATGTGTTTGGTTCTCCTGTTGAGGCAGTTTTAAAGAAAATGTAAGACAAGGCTAAGTCTATGCAGACTGTTAAAGATTTTTTGCAGGTTCAGCCTCCAAAGTTTAGTAGAAATTGGCCTACTAAGGGGTGGACGTATCCTTCTTATGATTCCCAGTCTAGGGGTAGATCTAGACGTGGTAGGGGCAGAGCTCAGGGCTCTTTCAGGCCTAGAACAGGGAGTTCTCCTGCACAGTCTTCGGGTGAGGGCAGGGGTCAGTCCTTTCGTAAACAGACCCAATGACCTACCTTTTCAGCTGCCAGAGCCTTCTCGTCTGGCAGCACCTTTGGGAGGAAGGTTGGCACTTTTCAAAGAAAATTGGAGTTTAATTACCCAAGACAGATGGGTATTGGATATCATACACCACGGTTACAGGTTTTATTTCCATACCTTGCCTCCTTTCAGAGGCATGACAGACGTTCCTCCTCAACAAAGAATAGAGGCTCACAAGCAAATTTCTCTGTTACTCCAAATACAGCCGGTCCCTATGCCAGAAGTGGGCCTGGGATTTTATTCTCGCCTGTTCCTAGTACCAAAGAAGGGGAACACGTGGAGACCAATTTTGGATTTATCTATCCTCAACACTTATCTGGACATTCCCAAGTTCAAAATGTTGACGTTACAGCAGCTTTTACCTCTGCTGGGCAAAGATCATTGGATGGTAACTTTGGATCTCAAGGAGGCTTACCTTCATGTTCCTATCGGACCAAGTTGCAGGAAGTATCTGCGTTTTCGAGCTGGGACTTCTCGCTATAAGTTCTCTGCATTGCCCTTTGGCTTATCTACTGCGCCCAGAGTGTTCACGAAAGTTCTGGCTCCAGTGATAGCTTTCTTCAGGCTAAAAGGAATACAGATCTATCCTTATTTGGACGATTGCCTGATTCTGGCTCAAGGAAGGGACGAGCTTCTTCATCATTTGGAATATGTGATAGCAGTGCTAAGATGCCTGGGGTATTCTGTGAACGAAATAAAGTCCAGACTAGTACCCTCTCAGGACATGTGCTTTCTGGGTGTAAGACTGAATACAGCATCCCAGATGGCCTTTTTGACCCCGGACAAACAAAAGAATCTTTCCCTTTACTTCCATCAACTATCTCATCAGTCCGGGCTGACTGCAAGACAGTCTTTCAAGCCTTAGGGTTCATGGCATCTTGTATTCTGGTGCTTCCCAATGCCAAACTGCATATGAGGAAGCTGCAATGGTATCTCAAAAATGTATGGACACAGCACTGCCAGGATCTGGACACTGTCATTCAAATAATACCTTGCATTCAAAAGGAATTTTTGTGGTGGGCTCAGGAATGTCACCTAAACAAGGGACTCTCTGTGACCCGGCCAGAGGAGAGTCAGATTTTAACGACAGATGCCTCAGACAAAGCTTGGGGAGCTCATCTAAATGGAAAGTGGATACAAGACAAGTGGCCTGCCA
This sequence comes from Protopterus annectens, assembly GCF_019279795.1. Classification (NCBI taxonomy): domain Eukaryota; kingdom Metazoa; phylum Chordata; order Ceratodontiformes; family Protopteridae; genus Protopterus; species Protopterus annectens. Next base: position 165,799,887 of record NC_056731.1, on the reverse strand, counting down.
GACTACAACATCTACATATCAACTTGAAGGAGATGTTAGCAGTCCAGTTTGCATTAATAGCTTTCAAGGATTTACTTCTGTCCTGGACAGGTGTTGATTCTAACAGACAACACAACTGTCATGTGGTACATCAACAAGCAAGGGGAACACATTCTTATCCTCTATGCAGGCAAGCAATGATTTTGTGGGAGACTGCTCTGTTTACAGCTCAATCTTCAGGCAAGGTTTCTGCCGGAGCACAGAACTCCTTAGCAGATGTGTTGAGCAGACGAATTATGGATCCCCACGAGTGGAAATTGGATCCTCATGTATTTCAGAAATTGACAGTGTCATGGGGAACTCCAGACATAGATCTGTTCGCTTCTCCACTAAACCACCAGCTGCCAAAGTTTTGCACAAAAGGTTTCATCCCACAGCTTGGAAAGTGGATGCTCTTTCCTTCAATTGGAGCAATCTTCATGTGTATGCCTTTCCGCCTCTGCCTCTCCTCCCAAAGGTACTACTAAAGGCCAGACAAGACAAGCCAAGGATGATTTTGATAGCTCCAGATTGGCCTCGACAGCATTGGCACCCATTACTGAGAAGCCTGGTACGGAAGCCTCCATGGCCTTTGCCTTCGATTCCACACCTGTTGTCTCAGGAGGACAGTCATTTGCTCAATGTCAAGCTTCACTCTCTGCACCTAACAGCCTGGCATATTCTGTTTTGAACCATAGTGGGCCTCCACTTCCACAGCAAGTTTTGAATGTTATTTTGGAAGCTAGAAGGCCTAGTACAAGGAAAGTGTACGCAGATAAATGGAAGAGATTTTTATTTTGGAGTGCAGCAAAGTATTTTGATGTTTCTGAGCCTAATTTAAGTGTGGCTCTTCAATATCTTACTGAGTTACTGGACAAAGGTTTGTCCTTCTCTTCTATTAAGGTTCATGCTGCAGCAATTTCGGCTCACTATGATTGTGACCCACCATTGTTTTCTCATCCTTTGTTCAAGCAATTTCTTAGAGGGGCAAAGAATATAAGACCCCCACGAAGAGCTCCTACTCCTGCTTGGGATCTCAGTTTTGTGTTGGAAAAACTCACTCTACAACCTTTTGAGCCTGCAGCTACTACTGAAAGTTTTTATCATGGAAGACTGCTTTTTTGTTGGCTATTACCTCTGCAAGAAGGGTTTCTGAGTTGCAGGCCCTTATGGCGGTTGAGCCTTTCTTAATTTTCCATAAGGATAGGGTATCTTTACGTACTAATCCTTCCTTTATGCCTAAAGTGGTTTCTAGTGTGGCTTTAAACCAAACTATTCATTTGCCCACTTTTTATGCAAATCCCCAAAATAAAGGGGAAAAGATTTTGCACACTTTAGATGTACACAGGCAGTTGCGATATTATTTGGACAGAACTAAAGGGTTCAGGCAGTCTCAGCAGTTATTTGTTTCCTTTGCTTTGAGTTCTCAGGGCAAGCCTGTGTCAAAACAAACTATTTCTAAGTGGATTGGGTTTTGCATTGCTTTCTGTTATTCCCATCATGGCAAGGAGATTCCAGCCGGGATTAGGCCTCATTCCACTAGGGCTACTGCCACTTGACAGCTTTTTGAGGGGTGGCAACTAAGGATATTTTGGAGGCAGCTACTTGGAGTTCAGTGCATACTTTCTCTAGGCATTATCACCTACCACTTTACTCTAAATCCAGGGCTGGTTTTGCCACTGCTGTTTTGCAGGGCATTTTGGCAGCTCCTGCTTCCTTATAGTTTGGCCATCCGCCCTTACCTCTGCTTTGGGATTCTACCCAAGTGTAAGGACTGCAGCAATGTGAGATGAAGAACATAGTACAGTTTTGTACCTACCATAAATGTAGATGTTCGAAGATCCACATTGCTGCAGTCCAATTTACCCTCCCTCCTTCCCCTCTGTAGTTAGAGGCGGTTATGTGGGTTGGGTTGTCAATATGAGGTATATTGTATATATTGTATATATTGTACATATTTTTAGTGTTAGGATGGTTGGTTGTTTATTTGCTGTCTTTTTGGTTTTGACCTTTATTTTTAGGGTCTTCTGACATCTGGGGCAAGAAAAGACTGAGGATATGACGTCGGTCTTGCGCATTTGTACCCTGACGTCCTGATGTCAGTCAAATGCGCCTTGACCGACGTCAGCCTTATACTTTGATATTCGGGCCGACCGAGGACAGCGGACTACCCAAGTGTAAGGACTGCAGCAATGTGGATCTTCGAACATCTACATTTATGGTAGGTACAAAACTGTACTTTCTCAACCCCCCCCCCCAGACAAAAGGCCCAGAGTGAGGAAGCATCCCCCTCTTCTGATCAGGGCTCCATTATTATCAGAGCACTCTGATGGACAGGAACATCCTTACTCCCTTTTGAAGACTGATGCAGAGTCGTCCATTCCTTCTGTACCCCCCCCCCCCAGAGGATTACTCATTTGAGGAAACTTTGCATACCTTAAGGGAACACTTCCACTGGGAAGGCCAAGATTATTCAGATTCCAAGAAAAGGCTTAGGGAATTTCTTTTGCTACCTCAGCACAGGCCTCTGGCTATACCTCCTGTCTTGGACATACTAGATGTGTACTCTGAGGCCTGCATTAACCCGGATTCTCTACCTCCAGCCCCAGTCAAGCCTGATGGGTACTACCGGGTTCCTGACTTACAATTTCTGTACAAAAGCCATGCTGCTGACCCAGAAACTATCTCACAGGGCCCAAAGGGAATTAAGGCCTCCACTGCTAAAAATCCATTACCTTCCGAGGAGAGATTCCAGATCCTTAGAAAGGTGGGGAAAAAAGGTATATACCTCTGCTACCTTAACCATGAGGGCATTAAACTGACAGTTTCATATGCTGAAGTACCAACAGTTTCTGTTATCACAGTTGAGACGTAAAATGTCACAACCTGAACAACCAGACTTGAAGGAGTTTTAGGATTTGATGCATAGTGCGAACAAGTGGGTAAACGTACCTTACAATGTGGTTTTGATGCTCTAGAGGCCTCATGTAGAGCTGCTGTTACAGGATCAGTCATACGTAGACATGCCTAGCTCGAGGAACAAACCTTACCAGATCATGTCAAAGCTAAATTACTAGATGCCCCTCTACAAAAGGATGTATTTGGTGCTAATGCTGAGGAGGTATTAAGGAAAATGGAGGAAAAGGCTAAATCCATGCAAACAGTGAAAGATTTTCTGCAGGTACAGCCCCCACGTTTCAGTAGAAATTGGCCTTCCAAAAATTGGTCCTTCCAGCCACGGACAGATCCCAAAGAGGTAGATACAGGCGCCCGAGGGGCAGAAGGCAATCCCAAGGATTGTTTAGAGGCAGACCATGGCAAGCTCCTACACAGAGATGGTGAGGATAATTCGCAGCCATTCAAAAAGCAAGCCCAGTGACTTTCCCCTTTGCATGCCAAGCAAGGCTCAAATGGCAGCACCCTTGGGCGGAAAACTGGCATTCTCAAAAAATTGGCATTGTCACAAGACAAATGGATCCTGGACATTATAAACAGAGGCTACAGATTCCATTTTCACACCCTTCCAAAAATGAGGCATGCCAAACCTGCCACACAATCAAAGGGCAGAGGCACAAAGACAAATTTCAAATCTCCGACATGAAAGCTATTCGAGGTACCTACTCACGAACAAGGTCGAGGTTTTTATTCCAGACTATTCCTGGTACCAAGGAAGGGAAAAGATTGGAGACTTAATTTGGACCTATCCATCCTAAACACATTTTTACTCGTACCAAAATTCAAGATGCTCACTCTACAGCAGCTTCTTCCCATGCTGGGCAAGGAGTCTTGGCTGGTAACACTGGACCTCAAGGAGGCATACCTGCATGTCCCAATCAGACAAAATTGCAGAAGATACCTCAGATTTCTTGCAGGTTCAACCCACTATCAGTTCTCTGCATTGCCCTTTGGCTTATCTACTGCACCCAGAGTATTCAAGAAATGCCTGGCATCAAGTAATTGCCTATTGCAGACTTCAAGGGATACAGATATACCCCTATTTGGACGATTGCCTGATCCAAGCGGACAGCAAGCACATACTTTTGAAACATCTGGCTTATGTAATGTTATTCTCTGGGATACAGTCAACAAAAAGAAATCAAGGCTAATACCCTCTCGGAAAATAACTTTCCTGGGTGCCAACTTGGACAAACACCCAGATGGCTTACCTCACGCCAGAGAAGCAGGGGCAACTAACTCAATACTTCAGAACACTAGCAAATTTCACCAGGCTGACTGCAAGGAAAATCCTGCAGGCTCTGGGATTCATGGCATCTTGCATTTTACTAATCCCATGTGCAAAGCTGCATATGAGGAAACTTCAATGGTACCTGAAAAACCTATGGTCTCAACACAGCCACAGTTTGGAAACAATACCACTAATTCCATATCTTCAAAAGGAATTTCTGTGGTGGGCTCAAGCATGCCAAACAAACACAGGTCTCCCATTCAGCAGGCCTCAAGCAAATCAAGTCATCACAACAAACTCCTCTGACTACGCCTGGGGGGAGGCGCACATGACAGATCGGTACATTCAGGGCAAATGGTCCCAAAAAGAAAAGCACCTTCACATCAGTCAAAAGGAAATGCTAGCAGTAATAAATGCTATTATAGCTTTCAAAGACCTTCTGCAACCAGTTCAACTATTAAGGGCGGACAACACCACAGTAATGTGGTACATAAACAGGGAGGAACCCATTCATACCCCCTATGCATGCTGGCCATGTCACTTTGGAACATGGCTCTGGACTTACAAATCGAACTTCAAGCACAGCATTTGCCAGGCAAGGAAAACACGCTGGCAGACAACCTAAGCAGAAATATGACAGTTCCACACGAATGGAAGTTGCATAGTTTTTACAGAGATAGACATAGATCTCTGTGCCGCCCACAAAAATCACCAATTGACAAAATTCTGCTCAAGGATTTTCCTTCCAAAGGCCTGGAGAGTGGACGCTCTTTCAGTTGGACATCAGTGACAGTTTATGCCTTCCCACCTCTTCCTCTGCTGCCCAAAGTTCTATTAAAAAACAGAGCAGACAGACCAAAGATGATCCTCATTGCTCCAGACTGGCCAAGCCAACACTGGTACCCACTCCTGAGGAGCCTAACGCATTCCCCACCATGGACCCTGCCTCTAATGCCTCTTCTTTTGACCCAGCACAGCTTCAAAACTCTTGAGTTTGCTAAAAACACTCAATCTAGCCGCATGGAAGATTCCTTAGCATCACAACAGACCCTACTCTCCAAGGAGGTGCAGGATGTCCTTTTGGAGGCCAGAAGGCCGTCAACTAGAAAAGCTTACTCCGCAAAGTGGAAACTGTTTTGTGTCCTGGAATGAGAGAAAAAGTGCCAGGATCCTGGAAAACTGAATTTACCTCAAATATTACAGTATGTAGCTGAGCTGCTAAGCAGTGGACTTTCATTCTCCATCAAAATCCATGCTTCAGCGATTTCTGCAGAATAAAACTGATGCACCTTTATTCTCTCACCCCCTCTTAAGACAGTTCCTCAGAGGGGCTAAGAATCTAAAACCCCCAAGGAAACAACCAATACCTGCTTGGGATCTCAATTTCATTCTAGAAAAGCTGACCTTGCCTCTCTTTGAGCCAGCGGCCTCAACAGATTTTCAGTATTTGTCCTGGAAAACAGCTTTCCTTCTGGCTATTACCTCAGCTCGTAGGGTATTGGAACTACAAGCTCTCATGGCTGTGCAGCCTTTTATCTTCCATCAGGACAGAGTTTCCTTACGAACCAGCCCATCCTTTATGCCAAAAGTGGTATCCAGGGTAGCTTTGAATCAGGCTATACACTTGCCTACCTTTTACCCTAATCCTCAAAACAAAGGGGAGAGATTACTACATTCCTTGGACATCCACAGACAACTGCGTTATTTGGACAGAACAAAGCCTTTCAGAAAATCAGAACAGCTGTGTCCTATGCTATAGGAGCTCAAGGGAAGCCAATTTCCAAACAGACCTTCTCAAAATGGATAGCCCACCGCTTACGCTTTTGTTCTTTTTGTGGCAAAACTGTACCTACAGGCATCAGATCTCACTCCACAAGGGCCACGGCTACCTCTGCAGCTTTTCTGAGGAGTTCCTACCAAAGATATTTTGGAAGCGGCCACTTGGAGTTCTGTGCATACCTTCTCTAAGCACTACCACCTTCCATTATACTCCAAATCTAGAGCGGGCTTTGCCACTGCAGTCTTGCAGGGCATTCTGGCTCCTCCTAATTCCACCTAGTGCCTACCACCCCTTTTTTAGCTTTGGGATTCTACCCATCTGTTATGACTGCAGCTGTATGCACGATGAACATAGTACAGTTTTGTACCTACCATAAATGTAGATGTGCTAATACAGCTGCAGTCCAGGTTTCCCTTCCTCCTTCCCCTCTTGGGACAGGCCTGTTGGCGAACACCTCCTCATGCAACCTGATTGGGGTATTCATTCATGATGTATTTGCTTCCACTATTGTATTTTGATTATATATGGCATTGCTTTATTACCCAAATTTATGTATTGCCTTCCTTCTGGGGGCACCTGACATCTGGGGCAAGAAAAACTGAAGAAAATGGCGTTGGCTGGTTCTTTTATACCCCTGTCGCACTAACGTCGGGGAAGAAGCGACGACAACCGAAACCGGACCTAGACTTTGGATTTCGGCCGACCGAGGACCCGCCTGACAGCAGGAGAACCCATCTGTTATGACTGCAGCTGTATTAGCACTCTAACATCTACATTTATGGTAGGTACAAAACTGTACTTTCCTGATTTCTCACCAGTTCCTTTATAAAAGCCATACTGCTGACCCAGAAACTATTTCACAGGGTCCCAAGGGAATAAAGGCCTCTACTGCTAAAAACCCTTTACCTTCAGAGAGAAATTCCAGAGCATTAGAAAGGTGGGGGGAAAAAGTGTATACATCTGCCACTTTAACCATGAGGGCATTAAACTGTCAGTTTCATATGTTAAAGTACCAACAGTTTTTGTTATCTCAGTTGAAAAGCAAAATGACACAAACAGAACAACCAGATTTGAAAGTTGCAGGATTTGTTGCATGGAGCAGAGCAAGTGGGTAAACATACCTTGCAGTGTGGTTTTGATGCTTTAGAGGCCTCATGTAGAGCTGCTGTCACGGGGTCTGTTATACGTTGACATGCTTGGCCCAAAGAGCAAACCTTACCAGATCATGTCAAAGCAAAGTTATTAGATGCACCACTTCAGAAAGATGTATTTTGTGTTAAAGCTGAGGAGGTACTAAAGAAAATGGAGGAAAAAGCGAAATCTGTGCAAACAGTGAAAGATTTCTTGCAGGTACAACCTCCACGCTTCAGCAGAAACTGGCCTTCAAAAAATTGGTCCTTTCCAGCCATGGACAGACCTCACAGGGGCAGATACAGACGCCCAAGGGGTAGAGGACAACCTCAAGGATCTTAGAGCAAGACAGTGGCAAGCACCAACCCCAAGAGGTGGCGAAGCTAGATCTGTCATTTAGAAAACAGACAGAATGACTTCCCTCTGCCTGCCAAACAAAGCTTTAATGGCAGCACCTTTGGGTGGAAAACTGGCATTATTTTCAAAAAACTGGCATATTGTTACAAAAGACAAATGGATTCTGGACATTATATCAACAGGTTCCACTTTCACACCCTTCCAAAAATGAGAGGCATGCCAAACCTGCCACAAAATCAAAGGGCAGAGGCACAGACAAATTTCCGCGCTCATGGATATGAAAGCGATTCAAGAGGTACCTGCAAAAAAAGGTCAAGGTTTTTATTCCAGACCATTCCTGGTACCAAGGAAAGACAAAGATTGGAGACCCATCTTAGACCTATCCATCCTAAACATCTACAGGTGCCAAAATTCAAAATGCTCACATTACAGCCGCTTCTTCCCATGCTGGGCAAGGAGTCTTGGCTGGTAACATTGGACCTCAAGGAGGCATACCTGCATGTCCCTATCGGACAAGATTGCAGAAGATACCTCAGATTTCTTGCAGGTTCAACCCATTGCCAATTCTCTGCATTGCCCTTTGGCTTATCTACTGCGCCCAGAGGGTTTACGAAATGCCTGGCATCAGTAATTGCCTTCTGCAGACAAGGAATACAAATCTACCCGTATCTGGATGACTGCCTGATCCAAGCGGTCAGCAAGGACATTCTATTGCAGCATCTGGTGTTTGTAATAAAACTGTTAAACTACCTGGGATACACAGTGAACAAAAATCAAAATTAATACCTTATCAACAGATAATTTTCCAGGGTGCCAGCTTAAATACAACCACCCAGATGGCCTGCCTCACGCCAGACAAACAAGGGCAACTGTCTCAATACTTCAACAAAATGGCAACTTTCACCAGACTAACTACAAGGAAAGTCCTGCAGGCTCTGGGATTCATGGCATCTTGCGTCCTACTAATACCATGTGCAAAGCTGCATATGAGGTAACTACAATGGTACCTAAAAAACTTATGGTCTCAACACAGCCACAGCTTGGAAACAATTATACCACTCATTCCATGCCTTCAAAAAAGAATTTTTGTGGTGGGCTCAAGCATGCCAAAGAAACACAGGTCTCCCTTTCTGTGTGTACCTCAAGCAACTCAAATCAGGCGCCTCAGACTACGCCTGGGGAGCACACATGGCAGATCATTTCATTCAGGGAAGATGGTCCCAAAAAGAGAAGCACCTACACATCAACCAAAAGGAGATGCTAGCCGTGCAAAATGCTCTTATGACCTTCAAAGACCTACTGCATCCAGGCCAGCTATTGATAAGGACAGACAACACCACAGTCATGTGGTACATAAACAAACAGGGGGGAACTCATTCCTACTCCCTGTGCAGGCAAGCCATGACCCTATGGAACAGCACTGGAATTGCAAATTCAACTACAGGCACAATTCCTGCCAGGGAAGGAAAACACACTGGCGGACGACTCTAGCAGAAATATGACAGACCCACACGAATGGAAGTTGTATCCTCAAGTTTTCTCAAAGATAACTCCGGCATGGGGGCAGCCAGACATGGATCTATTTGCTACCCACAGAAATTACCAGTTGAAAAAACTTTGTTCAAGGACCGATCATCCACAGGCCTGGAAAGTGGACGCACTCTTTTTCAATTGGACAACATTGACTTATCTATGCCTTCCCGCCTCTTCCTCTACTGACCAAAGTTCTATTAAAAGCCAGAGCAGAAAGGCCACAAATGATTCTCATTGCTCCAGACTGGCCACGACAACACTGGTATCCTCTCCTAAAGAGCCTGACACTCCCCACCATGGATCCTACCTCTAGTCCCTCTTCTGTTGTCCCAGCACAACTACAAAACCCTTCACAGCCAGCTCAAAACCCTAAGTCTAGCTGCATGGAGAATACCTTAAATTCCCAACAGACTCTTCTCTCCAAGGAGGTGCAGGATGTCATCTTGGAGGCCAGAAGACCCTCTACTAGAAAAACCTACTCTGCCAAATGGAAACGATTTCGTTCCTGGAATCAAGAAAAGGGCCAGAATCCTTGGGTAATAAATATACCTCAAATTTTACAGTACCTAGCTGAGATGTTAAACAGTGGCCTTTCCTTCTCCAAGCTCCACGCTTCAGCCATTTCTGCACAATACAACACATATCCTCCTTTATTCTCACATCCTCTATTAAGGCAGTTCCTCAGAGGGGCAAAAAATATAAAACCCCCAAGGAAACCACCAGTGCTTGGGACCTCCACTTCGTATTGGAAAAGCTGACCCTGCCTCCCTTTGAGCAGGCTTCTTCAACAGAGCTACAATACTTGTCATGGAAAACAGCCTTCCTTCTGGCTGTCGCCTCAGCACACAGGGTTTTGGAACTACAGGCCCTCATGGCTATGCAACCATTCATCATTTTCCATCAAGACAGTTTCTTTACAAACCAACCCTACCTTCATGCCAAAGGTAGCATCCAGTATAGCTTTGAATCAGACTATCCACTTACCTACCTTTTATCCAAATCCACAGAACAAAGGGGAGAGACTACTACATTTCTTGGACATTCACAGACAACTTCGTTATTACTTGGACAGAACAAAGCCATTCAGGAAATCTAAGCAGCTCTTTGTGTCCTATGCTACAGGTGCTCAAGGAAAGGCTATTTCCAAACTGACAATTTCAAAATGGATAGCCCACTGCATACGCTTTTGTTCGTTTCATGGAAAATCTGTGCCTGTATACATTGGATCCCACTCCACCAGGGCCACAGCTACCTCAGCAGCTTTCCTCAGGGGGGGTTCCTACCAAGGACATTTTGGAAGCAGCTACTTGGAGTTCAGTGCACTTTCTCCAAGCACTACCACCTTCCACTATATTTAAAATCTAGAGCGGGCTTTGCCACAGCAGTCCTGCAGGGCATCCTTGCCCCTCCTAGTTCCACTTAGTGCCTACCACCCTTACTTAGCTTTGGGATTCTACCCATCTGTAATGACTGCAGCTGTATGCACGATGAACATAGTACAGTTTTGTACCTACCATAAATGTAGATGTTCTAGTGCTCATACAGCTGCAGTCCAGGTTACCCTCCCTCTGTCCCCTCTTAGGACAGGCCTTATGACAAACACCTTTATCATGCAACCTATTTGGGGTATTCTTTTATGGTGTATTTGCTTGCAACTACTGTTTTTTATTTATCTACATTGCATGTTTGCATAATGTTTTGCCTTCCTTCTGGGGGCACCTGACATCTGGGGCAAGAAAAAATGAAGAAAATGGCGTCTGCTGCCTCTTTTATACCCCTGCCGCACTGACGTCCGGGAAGAAGCGACGACAACCGACGCTGAACCTAGACTTTGATTTCAGCCGACCGAGGACCTGCCTGACAGCAGGATAACCCATCTGTAATGACTGCAGCTGCATGAGCACTCTAACATCTACATTTATGGTAGGTACAAAACTGTACTTTTCAGACAGACCCCAAAGGGGCAGATGCAGAGGTCAACCACAAGGTACCTACAGGCCTTGACAATGGGGTGCTTCAACCCAAATAGGGGAAGACAGGCCTCAACCTTATAAAAAAACAACCCCAATGACTTCCCACTACAGCTGCCAAACATCTCTCTTGGCAGCCCCCTTGGGGGGGGAAACTGGCACTTTTCAGTCACAACTGGCAAATGATCAGCACAGACAAATGGGTTCTCAGTATTGTCTCAAGGTTACAGGTTCCCCTTTCACACTCTGCCAAGGTTAAAAGGAATGCCAAATCTGCCACCAAATCAATGGGCAGAGGCTCAAAGACAAATTACAGCACTCATAGACAGAGCTATTCAAAAGGTACCATCACAGGAGCAAGGACAAGGATTTTACTCTAGACTCTTTCTGGTTCCCAGAAAGGACAAAGCGTGGAGGCCCATTCTGGATCTTTCTTCTCTAAATACTTGCCTGGATGTTCCGAAATTCAAAATGTTGACACTACAGCAGCTTCTTCCCATGTTGGGCAAGAAAGCTTGGCTCGTAACTTTGGACCTCAAGGAGGCATACCTGCATGTCCCTGTCAGACAAAATTGCAGAAGATACCACAGATTCTTAGCAGGTTCAATGCATTACCAATTCTCTGCACTGCCCTTTGACTTATCTACTGCGCCCAGGGTCTTTACAAAATGCCTGGCACCAGTAATTGCATTTTGCAGACAAAAAGGAATTCAAATTTACCCATACTTGAACGACTGCCTTATTCAAGCATTGAGCAAAGACTTTCTTCTAAAGCATCTGGTGTTTGTAAAAAGACTGCTAATTTGCCTAGGGTACACAGTAATCGAAAATAAATCAAAGCTAGTGCCCTCACAAGAGATAGTATTCCTTAAATACAACAGCCCAGATGGCATATCTCACGCCAGACAAGCAAGGACAACTGACTCTTATTTCCAATTGATGGCAACAAAAGCCCAACTCCCTGCAAGAAAAATTCTGCAGGCCTTGGGTTACATGGCATCTTGCATACTACTAATTCCATATGCCAAACTGCATATGAGGAAACTGCAGTGGTACCTAAAGAGTGTCTGGTCTCAACACTGTCAGTTTGGAAACAGTAATACCACTTATTCCTTGCCTTCAACAGGAGTTTCGATGGTGGGCTCAAGCCTGTCACCTCAACAAGGGACAGCCTTTCACTCAACCCACAGCCAGGCAAATGCTGACAACAGATGCTTCGGATTACGCCTGGGGAGCACACATGGCAGGAAAATGTATTCATGGCAAGTGGCCTGCAGAACAAATGCATCTTCGCATCAGTCAAAAAGATGCTGGCTGTACAAAATGCCCTTATAGCTTTCAAGGACCTTCTGCATCCAGGACAACTACTACTAAAGATGGACCACACCACAGTTGTACATAAACAATCAAGGGGGTCCTCATTCATATCTCCTCTGCAGACTAGCCATTACCTTGTGGAACACAGCTATAACCTATCATGTTAATCTGCAAGCACAATTCCTGCCAGGAAACAAGAACACACTGGCAGACTACTTAAGCAGAAACATCATGGATCCGCACGAGTGGAAATTAAATCCACAAATGTTCAGGATGATAACACAGAAATGGTGGAGCCCAGACATCTGTTCGCATACCCAATGAATTGCCAGCTACAAAAATTCTGCACAAGGACTTACCACCCACAAGCATGGAAAGTGGATGCCCTCTCATTCAGCTGGAAAAACCTACAAGTGTACGCCTTCCCATAAATACCTCTCCTTTCAAAGGTACTCATAAAAGCCAGGCAAGAAAGGCCAAAGATGATCCTGATTGCCCCAGACTGGCCACGCCAGCACTGGTACCCAATCTTAAAGAACTTAGCACAAGGACCACCATGGATTTTGCCTCAAAGCTCAACTTCTTACTCTGCAAAACAATCCGTTATTTCACGGCCAGCTCAAGACTTTGCCTGGCTGCATGGCAGATTCCTTAGTCAAGCAAACAATGCCTCTCTCCAAAGCTGTTATGGATGTCATTATGAAGGCCTAGCACCAGGAAAGCCTATTCGGATAAATGGAAGAGATTCTGTGCCTGGAACCAGGCTCACAGCCTTGACCCTCTTGTCCCAAACATTCCTCAGATACTACAATACTTGACTGATGCTGGACAAAGGCCTCTCCTCTTCATCCATTAAGATCCATGGCTGTGCCATCTCTGCTCATTACAACACAGATCCACCATTTTTTCTCATCCTTTGCTAAAACAGTACCTCAGAGGGGCTAATAACATTAGACTGCCCCGTAGAGCACCAACTCCAACTTGGGACCTCAACTTCGTCTTGGAAAAATTAACTTTACCTTCGTTTGAGCCAGCTAACTCAGAAGACCTAAAATATGTCTCTTGGAAAACTGCGCTGCTCCTGGCAACCTCAGCTTGAGTTTCAGAATTACAGGCACTAATGGCAGTGGAACCCTCCATTTTCCACCAAGACAGGGTGTTTTTAAGAACAAACCCTACTTTTATGCCAAAGGTGGTATCAAGTGTGTCTGTAAACCAAACTATTCACTTGCCAACTTTTTATCCAGATCCACAGAATAAAGGGAAGACTACTGCATTCCTTGGACACACAGGCAGTTGCGCTTCTACTTGGACAAAACAAAAGCTTTCAGGAAAACTGAGCAATTATTTGTAGCATATGCTGCAGGAACACAGGGAAAAGCCATTTCAAAACAGACCATCTCAAAATGGATAGGGCATTGTATACGTTTCTGCTATACACACCATGGGAAAACTGCACCTAACAGCATTAGGTCTCATTCCACCAGGGCAAGAGCCACTTCAGCTGCTTTCCTTAGAGGAGTTCCTACCAAGGACATTTTGGAAGCAGCAACTTGGAGTTCTGTACATACCTTCACCAAGCATCATCTGCCTCTTTACTCTAAATCCAGAGCTGGCTTTGTCACTGCAGTTCTGCAGGGCCTTATAGCCACCCCTAATGCCTTATAGAACCAGCCACCCTACCTCAGCTTTGGGATTCTACCCATGTATGATGATTACAGAAGTGTAATAAGATGAACATAGTACAGTTTTGTACCTACCATAAATGTAGATGTTAGAGTGTGTACACTGCTGCAGTCCAGGTTACCCTCCCTCCTTCCCCTCTTACTTGGCACTTACTCTAGTATTCTACCCTTTGCTACTTCTGGGGGTATTTGCTGGTAGCTAAGTATTTGTTTGCTTTTCTTATGTATGTTTTATTAGCAATTTACATTGCCTACCTTTTTGGGTGCACCTAACATCTGGGGCAAGAAAAACTTTAGAAAATGGCATCGGTTGCATCTTGTATACCCCTGGCACACTGACGTCAGGGAAGAAGTGACAGCAACCGACGCCAGACCAAGACTTTGGAACTCGGGCCGACTGCGGGACCGCCTGACAGCAGGATAACCCAAGTGTAATGACTGCAGCAGTGTATACACTTTAACATCTACATTTTGTGGTAGGTACAAAACTGTACTTTAGCAGTCATATCCAATTTTCACATTTGCTTTGATTCCTTGTACATTGCATCTTCCAAGCTTTGTAAAGCTTTTCTTGTGGACATTTTCCTGCTCCAGCCTCCTGAAAGATCATAATCCACTGTGGGATCCAGCGATGATTTTGCAAGCTTCGGTCCACCTGCCTTTTGAGCCTGCAGCTGCTGTAGATTTCATATTCCTTTTTTTGAAAACTTTCTAGTAGCTGTCACACTTGCAAGAAAAGTATCTGAACTTCAAGGCATTTGTTAAAATTTTTGTACTTTGTCAGTTACCTTGTTCACCAACCCTTTTTTACCCATGGAGGGTAAGGAAGGGAACATTAATCCAAATTTCCAGTTATCAAAACAAAGGTGAATGTTCTCCATTTGCTTCATGATCATAGACTGTTTTATTTACATCAAGGCCTTTAGGAAGGCTGATCAATTGTTCGTATCCTTTTCAGTTGCAGAAAGAGGTAGATCTGTTACCAAAATCTCACTAGTCAGATGGTTGAAAGACTTATTTTTCCAAAAATATTCCCTTAGGACCGGTAAAGGCCTACTCCACAAGGTCTATGGCTACTTCTCATGGATTTGGTCTCAGTTGAGAATATTTGCACTGCACCTACTTGGTCTAACCCCTGTACATTTATGCATTACAAATTGGATGTCTTATATCAAGGAGTGGAAGTGTTTTTGGTTCTGCTGATGTTCTTCGTGTTTCACTGTTGCAGTCATAACTGTAGGGTACTCCTGCCGGCAGGCAGCCCGAGGTCGGCCAGAATATCAAAGTCTGGATCCGGCGTCAGCTGTTTCAGCTAGAACCCTGACGTCAGAGCGCATGGGTATAAAGCTGACAGCAGACGCCATCTTCTCCAGTCTTTCTTGCCGTGCGGTGCAAAGCAGTTCGCTAGTTGTTGGTTGGCGTTTTCAAGACAACGTGGTGTGATTGTCGTCGGTCCGAAGTTTTCTACTTCTCTTCTCAAAGCTAAGTACCCCGTTGGGGAAACCTTTTTCTTGCTCCTCCGATGTCAGAAAAAGTTAATTGTGTATCGTGTGGAAAACAAATACCTCAAAGATTTCCACTCTTACTGTCTACCTTGCTTAGGCCCTGACCACAACGTTTCTTGTTGTCTGTTCTGTGCCAGGTTTAATTCTCGCATTAAGCGTAGGTACGATTGGGCCTTGAATTACTTCGGTAGACGATTTAATTATAGAATGTCGTTGGATACTTTACCGACTACCGGATTACAGAATAAGCGCAAAGACAAGGACAGGCCTCCGAGGTCCAAACAGGATACTTTGCAGCCGGAGCCAGCTTCGGGTTCGGCGGTAGTCAGTGAGGCGCTTTTGCAGCCCCTGTCGTCCGCCACTTTGGAACCGATGGCCGACACGGACTCACATGGTGAGCCAAATAGGCCTAATAATTTGTCTGCTGCAGGACCTTCGGACGTCGCTCCTTCAGATGGGTCCAGAGCCGCTCTGCAGGTACCGGCTTCTGAGGGGGTCTTCAGGCCTTCACACTATCTCCACAAAGACAAAAGCCAAGTCAAAAACTCCTGTTAAATCAAGACTTTCTGCTCAAGCTTCTTCAGATTCAGCCCCTATGACTCAGAAACAATTACTTCGGATGGCTGAGGATTTATTAACCATGATTAGGGGCTCTCACCCTCCTGAGAAAAGGCCTAGACGGGATATCCCTTATGATTCCTCTGATCAGGCTTCTGTATCTTTTTCTTCCTCTGATCAAGATTACTCCTTTCCTCCTTATGAGGATTCGGATGCAGAGGATTCTGTTCCCTCTGCCTCCCCCCCCTGAAGATTTCTCTTTTGGGGGAAACCTTGCATGAGATGAG
Organism: Protopterus annectens; assembly: GCF_019279795.1. Taxonomy (NCBI): domain Eukaryota; kingdom Metazoa; phylum Chordata; order Ceratodontiformes; family Protopteridae; genus Protopterus; species Protopterus annectens. Next base: position 165,783,560 of record NC_056731.1, on the reverse strand, counting down.
GGAGCATTTTCATTGGGAAGGTCAGGATTATTCTGCTTCCAAAAAGAGACTCTGGGAATTCGTTCTCCCTCAGCACAGAACTTTAGCTATTCCTCCTGTACTTGACATTGTGGATGATGCCTTCTCTGAAGCTAACTTGAATCCTGATTCCATGCCGCCTGCTCCTTCTAAGCCTGATAGATTTTACAGGGTCCCTGATTCTCATCAATTCTTATTCAAGAACCCTTCTGCTGATCCTGAAACTATTTTGCAGGGTTCCAAGGCTGCTAAGGCCGCCTCCTCTAAGAATCCTATCCCCTCTGAAAAGGTTTCTCGTGCCTTGGACAGGTGGGGCAAAAAGGTTTATACTTCAGCTACCCTTTCTATTAGAGCCTTAAATTGCCAGTTTCACATGTTTAAGTATCAACAGTTTTTTTTATCTGTTTTAAAACAAAGGATTTCTACTTTTCCTGCATGTGCTGAGGACAAGGAATTACAGGATGTGTTGCATGCCACTGAACAAGTTAGCAAACATAGTTTACATTGTGGTTTTGATACCTTAGAGGCTTCTTCCAGGGCGGCTGCCTCTGGTACTGTTATCAGGAGACATGCTTGGCTTCGTGAGCAGAATCTACCTGAACAAGTTAAGGCAAAACTGCTAGATGCCCCTGTTCAGCATGATGTCTTATTTGGGTCTAAGGCTGAGGAGGTTATTAAAAAGATGGAAGAAAAAGCCAAGTCTATGCAGACTGTAAAAGATTTCTTGCAAGTTCAGCCACCTAGATTTTCCAGAAATTGGCCCTCCAAAAATTGGTCTTTTCCCACCTCTGACAGGCCTCAAAGGGGAAGATATTAGACGCTCCAGAGGTCAGGCGCAGGCTCAGGCCTCTTACAGATCTAGACAGTGGACTGCTTCACCGAGAAGGGGAGAAGACCGATCTCAAACCCAAAGAAAGCAGACTCGATGACTCCCTCTGTTGGGCTTCAGGTCCTCCTTCCCTGGATGCCCCTCTCAGAGGAAAACTTTCTCTTTTTTACCAAAATTGGACTCATTACCCAGGACAAATGGGTGTTAGACGTGATTTTGAAAGGTTACAGATTCCACTTTCCTACTCTGCCAAGGCCTTCCGGCTGGCCAGATCTGCCAAAACATCAATGGACAGAGACCTTAAATCAAGTGGACGCTTTTAGTCTTAAGAGCCATAGAACCTGTTCCACCTCGGGAGGTGGGGAAAGGTTTTTACTCGACTTTTCCTGGTCCCAAGAAAACAAAACTCCTGGAGACCTATTCTGGACCTCTCAATATTAAACACCTTTTTGGAAATTCCAAAATTCAAGATGCTTACACTTCTTCCAATGCTCTCACGAGATGCTTGGATGGTAACATTGGACTTAAGAGGCTTACTTACACGTCCCCATAAGGCAACATTGCAGAAAGTACCTCAGATTCAAGGCAGGCTCGAGACACTTCCAATTCTCTGTACTGCCATTTGGCTTATCTACTGCGCCCAGAGTCTTTACCAAATGCCTGGCTCCAGTAGTAGCTTACTGCAGACTTCAGGGGATTCAGATTTACCCCTATCTGGACGACTGTCTAATTCAGGCAGACAGCAAAGATCTTATACTTCAACATATGCATTTTGTTCAACGTCTTCTCCTACTACTGGGATTCTCAGTGAACACAGTCACATTTGATTCCTTCTCAACGAATGATCTTCTTGGGAGCTCTTTTGGACACAAGTTTACAGAAGGCCTTCCTCACTCCAGAAAGTTGCAGCTGGCTTCAATCTTCAAGACCTTGGCAGCATTAACTCAGCTCACTGCAAGGAAATTCCTGCAGGCTCTGGGCTACATGGCCTCTTGCATCCTGTTGATTCCAAATGCGAGGCTTCACATGAGGAAACTTCAGTGGTACCTAAAGAGTGTGTGGTCTCAACATTGCCACAGTCTGGATACAATGATTCCACTGATTCCCTGCCTCCGGAAGGAATTCCTTTGGTGGTCCAGGGCGTGTGTTTTGAACGAAGGCAAGCCCTTTCGTCTGCCTCAACCTACTCAGATCATAACCACGGACGCCTCGGATTATGCATGAGGAGCTCATTTTCTAGACAAATGCCAACGGGGTTCTTGGACAAACACCTTCTATGGCACATCAACTTGAAAGAAATGTTAGCAGTCCAAAATGCTCTTCTAGCTTTCCAGACTCTCTTGAAGCCAGGACCTCTGCTAATTCGAACAGACAATACCACAGTCATGTGGTACATAAACAAGCAAGGGGGCTCTCACTCTTACCCCCTTTGCAGAGTTGCCATGACCTTATGGGATACAGCCCTAAATTTGAATCTGGATCTTCAGGCACAGTTCATTCCAGGAAAACAAAATCTCTTAGCAGACAGCCTAAGCAGAAACATTTTGGATCCTCACGAATGGATGTTGGACCCCAACTTGTTCAGCAAGATAACTGCAGTTTGGGGCTGTCCTCAGATCTGCTTGCATCTCATCTCAACCATCAGTTGCTTCTCTTTTGCACCAGGTCCTTCCACAAGACAGCTTGGAAAGTGGATGCCCTGTCCTTCAGCTGGAGGAATCTTTCGGGACACGCCTTCCCACCTCTTCCTCTTCTGCCTTGGGTATTGCTAAAGATAAAGCTAGACAAACCCAGTCTGATCATTTTGATGGCTCCGAATTGGCCTCGTCAGTTTTGGTACCCTACTCTTCTGCACCTTTCCTTGGTACCTCCTTGGAGTCTTCCTCTGACCCATTCTCTACTGTCCCAGCATCGGGGTCAGGTATTTCACTCTCAAACCAAGACTCTCTGCTTGGCTCATCAAAGGCAATTGATTTCTTCTCTTCCTAAACTAGTTTTGGATGTTCTTTTGGAAGCTAGGTGTCCTAGTACAAGGGAATCTTATGCTTCTAAATGGAAAAGATTTTGTATTTGGATGCAGGATCGTAGCTCTGATCCTTTAATACCTGATATCTCATCTATTTTACTTTATCTCTCAGACCTTTTGATTAAAGGTCTTTCATTTTCTTCCATTAAAATTCATGCTTCTGCTATTTCGGCACATTTCAATTGTGATCCTCCCATTTTTTCCCACCAGTTGGTCAGACAATTTCTGAGAGAAGCTAAGAATTTAAAACTTCCTAGAACTCCTCCTGTCCCTCCTTGGGATCTCAACTATGTCTTGGAAAAGCTTACTTTTCCTCCTTTTGAGCCTGCTGCCTCTGCGGACATTAAGTTTTTTATCCTGGAAGACAGCTATCTTGTTGGCCTTGACTTCTGCCAGAAGAGTGTCTGAGTTACAAGCCCTCATGGCCGTGGAACCATACCTCATCTTCCATCAGGACAGAGTTTCCTTGAGGACCAATCCTACATTTATGCCCAAGGTAGTTTCTAGAGTGGCTCTAAATCAGACTATTCACTTTCCTACCTTTTTTCCAAAACCCCAAAATAGGGGGGAAAGGATTTTGCATTCATTAGACGTACACAGGCAACTACGTTTTTACCTGGACAAAACTAAAGTTTCAGAAAATCAGATCAATTGCTTATTTCTTTTGCTTCCAGTTCTGAGTAAAGCCATTTCTAAGCAAACTATTTCCAAATGGATTGCTCATGGAATAAAATATTGTTACTCTTTATGGAAAACAGATTCCAGGTACCGTCAGGACTCATTCTACTAGAGCAGCTGCCACTTCAGCAGCCTTTCTCAGAGGAGGTCCTACCAAGGACATTCTGGAGGCTGCCACTTGGAGCTCGGTGCATACTTTTTCCAAACACTATAACCTCCCTTTGTACTCTAAGTCTAGGGAAGGCTTTGCCTCTGCTGTCTTGCAGGGTCTTCTAGCTGCTCCTACTTCATAACCTCCCATACTCTCAGCTTTGGGATTCTACCCTACAGTTATGACTGCAACAGTGAAACATGAAGAACATAGTACAGTTGTCTATACCTACCATAAATGTAGATGTTAGTGTCTTCACTGTTGCAGTCGGTGTTTCCCTCCCTCCAGACCCCTCTTGTTTCTATTTGCTTACTGTGTTTTCCTTTCCACTACCTTTCTGGTGTATTTGTGTTTCCCTTGGGACACCTTTTGGTTTTATGCGGGCTTCTGACATCAGGGGCAAGAAAGGCTGGAGAAGATGGAGTCTATTAGCTTTATACCCATGCGCTCTGACGTCAGGGTTCTAGCTGAAACAGCCGACGCCGGACCCAGACTTTGATATTCTGGCCGACCTCGGGCTGCCTGCCGGCAGGAGTACCCTAGTTGACTGCAACAGTGAAGACACTCTAACATCTACATTTATGGTAGATATACACAACTGTACTTTCTGCGGAATATCTTTCCATGATGCCCCCCTCCCCCCCTGGATCTTTGTAAAATCAACTATTGGTTAGCTGGCACCCATGGGGACTTGATATGCTGGATAACTCGTTTCTGGTTGCTTGAGAGTTAAAGATGGGCCTAACTAATACTGTACCCTCTACTATTTGTTTGGTTTAACTTGTTCTTGGGTTGGGGAGAGGGAATTTATTATCTTTTTTTTAAAACTCAAACTCTTAAAAACGTAAGGTATGTTTCTGCGGGGGGAGACAAAGTGCAACCATTGACAGTTGTACTGTATTTCTTCAATTTTTTTTCTGGTTGCTTGAGTTCCAATTAGTTTACTGTAGCTGGAGACTGTCCCACAGGTTAATGAAATGAAGTTATCGGTTATTTTTGCCATAACGTTCTGAGTTGTCAGTCTTCATTTCCATTGACCTTTCCTCCCTCCATCCCAGAAAAAGGCCTGATGCAGAGGACAACACTGTAGACACTTGCTCTGCTTCTCTCATAGAACACTGCTTTCCAGTTGCCCTTTGTAAGTCTGCCCCATTTGGTGGAGGTGGGGGTGCTAGTATAGTTCAGTGCTGGTTTACACTTATTTCTTATTTCCCTGCCAGTAGCCAGAAAACTGATCGATTCAGTATGAGTGGTATCTGCCAGCTCATAGCTAAATTGCAACAAGACCCCTCCCAAAAATGCACGTGTTTTACAGTGTAATTAGTACATATAGTGTTGATGCATCCTTTAGTATAACTGAACAGCAGATTCTGGAGTGGAGGCAACTGGGTTATATAGAAAAGGCCCATTCAGGAATGAAAAATGTACAGGCTAGAGCTGTGAAGCTTACGGTATTACCACTGAACTAGTTTTAATTTGTCAGACCTTTTCTAAATTACTGACTAAATATCCCTTTGCCTTGACAAGAGTAAGTGCAAGACCTTTTGAATATAATTTTTCTAGCATAGATCCTAAATTGCTGTCCATTTCACTTACTGGTGTATTTCATCTTTAGTCTGTATGATGTTTCTTCAAGTTTGTCAATTCTGTGTAGTTAATTTCTGTCTTGAGAAGCTTGAGACAGTTGATACTGTTAGAATTTGTAGACTTCATGCAAACTTTTCCTCTGAGGATAGTTTTGCTTAGTATAATCTTAACATATTTTACCAAAAGCTTAAGCAGTTGATTCCAATTCCAGTTTCGTACCGAAGTTTGGCTTGGCTGCATATTTATTGTTTTCATAAGCAGCTTCATTGTTAAAATGACAGTTTTGTGCTGTAAGGATCAGCAGCAGTTTACTATCCATTTCCTTTCAGCGTAAAATAAGTTCTGATTTGTTACCGGCTAGTTGCTTATTGCTTTTTTTTTTTTTTTTTTTTCAACAAGGGTAATACTGGGATAGCAGCTGGGTTGAGTGACACATGCATACCTATTGCTGATATGCGTTGACAAGTTCTGATTACTTCTGAGATTGCATCTTACTGAGAGGGATCATTAATGTATTGTGCAGGTTTTGGACCATAGTGGAGGAGAGGGGTATTTTGAAAAAAAGGGGGAAAATTCTACAACATATATCTGTGGTAGCAACCATAATGTGCCTTTTAGTGAGTTTTGCATGTTATGGGGGTAATCTAGCAATGTATTGTAAATGAATACGATTTCAGAACCTCGATTCACTGGTGTGGGATTTCAATTCACAGCGTTGGACCTTGTGTGGAAGCTTGTTTTGTAAATGTCCAGTTTTCTGCTAGCATTTGCATTAGTTATGTACACGCTTAATATATGTATTTATCTTATAGCCTTGTTAGAACCCCGTATGGATCACAGAGAGTCCATCTTTGAATTTCTGCGCAATCCAGTGAGAACTGAACCTGTGGTTGGTGAGTATCTTGTGTTAGCTATATTAGTATTAGATCTGCTTACCATGGTTTGTTTTTGCTTTAGGTACTTGTGTAGTATGGGCATTTAAGAAGGTAGCTTTACACTTGGTCATCCGCAAGAGTGATCATACTGATGACATTTGAATGTTACTTTACCATCTTTTATGTTGTGTTGTAGTTCCTTAATTTTGTCTTTTCGTTTTGTGTACTGTTAGTCCATTTTTGTGATGGACTTGACTAACTACATAATACAAGTTGCAAGACTGGCTATACAATCCATTGGTTCATCTTATGATTTGGATTATATTTTTCTTCCAGGAGAAAGGAAGCTAGCCTTAAATATATTTTTCTTCTACTTACATCTTCTAGAGGAAGCATATTTTTTTGCCTGTGATTGACTGTTTATTTTTTGTCCTTGGAATATCTGTGTGCACTGCCCCAGATATATATCTTTATTTTGTGTGTATTTGTTTTTCTGTATGTCTGTATAGTTCTCTCGGAGTGTCTATATATATATATATATATATATATATATATATATATATATATATATATATATATATATATAATATGTATACATATAAAAAATCCGAGTATATATGCATATATTTATACATGCATATCTGTACATATATGTGCACATGTATATATCTATATATATCTGTACATATATTTGTATATCTACATACATATTTGTATGTCTGTATTTCGTGATATATATATATTTAGTGTGTATATAAATATATATAGCGTGTGTGTATGTGTGTGTGTGTATATATATATATATATATATATATATATATATATATACACGTGCACACACACTTACAATTATATATGTCTTATTTGAAAGGCCACCACAGGATCTTTCATCAAGGGTGTGCAGCATACTTCTCAACCTCTTAGAGCAAGAAGTCTGGACAAAGCTATCAATGGGGGGGGGGGCAGCAAATGCCCAAAATAGGGACACTTGTTAAATATTGCTCTTATAAACTTAGAAAACTGGTAGAATGGTTTTATTGGCATGATTTTTCTGAAGGGTGTGAATTTGAACTCAAATGTCTGTAATTATTCTCTGTTTTGACATTTGCCATCAATGATTTGCCAATAATTTGTCAGAAAACCACAATTTTAAGAAACTGACCCAAAATGAGGGAAACATCTGGATATTCTGCAAAAATCTATATAGTTGAGGTATGTGCAGTAGTTGCAACTTGAAAAGCAACTGGTTACCATTTTCTTTCCATTTAACATGAAAGGAGATGCTCGGTATGAACTCTCCAACTGGATCTAATGTATTTACTATCGGTGATCAGAAGATGCATGGCTATGGCTACAATTTCTGCCAAAGGTTGTAAATGCTCAGGTCTTCACTGCACCTCTGGATAAATACGTACTGCTTGCAAATCCAATTGAAGTGATTTAAAAAATGGTTGCAGACTACATATGCATTGAAGTAGCAACTTCACTCGTCCATACTGAAGTTTTGTCATTGCTAAGGAAGAAAAGGGCATTTCAAGCAAAGGGTAAAAAGGGCCAGTATAAGGGAAAATGGAAGAGACTAGAGGGCAAAGTCGTAGAGTCATGACTGTATGAAATTTCTTCTAACCCAGTCTCCTTCACCCCATACACAGCAAAGATGACAAAAAGGATATCCAGTGCAAAAGAAACTAGAGAAGTATTACAAAAGAGAAATGGGCGGTGCATATAAAAGGGTTATAAGCTAGTTGCTCAGCAAGCCAGAAATATCAGGCCTCCTGCTTGTCCCAAGGGAATCTGGTGCAGGTAGTCTGTCCCACCTTGAGCTCTTAAAAATAGGAGTCCTTAGTGTGTTCAAAACTGGACCCCAGTATTATGTTCTACGCAAGACTTTCTGACGTAAAGAAAAGTAGGTCTGTGGAGGCCAGTCCTGGACCTGACGAGGCACAAAATCCATTTCAAGGATCCAGATTTAATGATGGTGATATTACAAGCTCTTACCAGTCATGTTTCTATTACCACTCGTATTCCCTCCATCTGAGGGTTACCCTTTATATGCAAGATGGTTGTGCTTATTTTCAGATCCCCATTTACAAGGGCAACAGATGCTTCCTCAGATAAGAGGCTAGGTGTTTCCACTCAAGTTTGCCTGGTATAGTGTCTTCATGGGCTTATCTGAACCTAGACCACTAGCATTTTGTCCGGTGTGGTGCTGCGGTAGTGTTTGTGTCCTCACAGTAAAACTCTGATCGGTTCGAGACTCTGCTAGAGCGTCTTCTGCGTGGAGACATGTGTGAATGGGCGTACCTTCGTTGAAGGTTGTGCGTTAAGGCTGGCAACTCTGCACGTAAAAATCAGCTGGCAATCAGCCGACCGGAGTTCCGCTGTGGCAACCTCTAACCGGGAAAAGCCGAAAGACACAACGGCTAATATGAAAGATGCAGTTACTAATGCATTTTAGCAGGCAGATCCTCCACTGCAACACTGAGGAAATCTGAATGGTTCTGTGGGATCCAGGCTTCTGCATATTTCTGTAAAACACTTGTACTGTTCTATATTATAGTACTCCTGGATCCCAATGGGGGGGGGGGGTGTTCTTGGTGTTTCACTGTTGCCGTCATTACATTTGGGTTATCTGCTTGCAGGTAGCCCTCAGTCGGCCTGATTTATCAGTCTTGGGTCTTGCATCGGTTGCTGTCTCATCTTCCATGACATCAAGTAGTCAGGGGTGTATAAAGCATGCAGCCGATGCCATTGCATCAGTCTTTCTTGCCGTGCGGTGCCCGAAGGAGAAGCAGTTAGCAAGTGCTGGTCGGCCGACTCTTGAAATTTTCGTTTTGGAGTTTCAGATCTGAAGTACTCAGCCAAGTACCCCGTTGGGGAAACTTTCTTGCTGTAAACCGATGTCAGTAAAAGTTGAAAATTGTATTTCTTGTGGAAAGCAAATACCTCAGATTCATTCGTACTGCATTCCTTGCTTAGGCCCCAGACCATGATGTCTCTTGCTGTTGGTTTTGTGCCTTATTCAAACATCTCACTTTTCATCTTTGGTTCATTTTCGCATCTAAATATTTTAGTACTCTGTTCAATTATCCAGAAATGCCTTTGGTAAGACACGAGATTCTGAAAAAACGTAAAGATAGACAGGCTGCATAGGTCCAAAGCTGCCGCAGATACTTCCGTTAAGCTAGTTGCCAGTTCGCCGGTACTCGGTGAGGCGCTTTTGCAGCCCCTGATACCCACTACTTCAGATTTGCAGGCCTCAGCCGGGACCCATTCTGAGTCTGGTATGCTGAGAGATGCTTCGATACTGGAACCTGCGGATGTTTTCTATCTTGAATGGGTCCAGAGCCGCTGTGCAGTCACCGGCTTCTGAGGGTGTATTCAGGCCTACTGACTTGCATATTAAACCAACACCTTCTTCAAGGCCTAAAACTGTATCCATGCCTAGAAAACCGCCAAGGCTGCATGATCACTATGCCTAAAAATCAAATAAAAATGGCTGAAGACCTTATTACTCTAATCAGAGGAAGCCACCCTTCCCCCTCTAAGAGACCCAGGACTGAGTTTCCTTCTGATTCTTCTGATCAGGACTCTGAAATTTCTGTTTCCTCTGACCAGGATTTACCCTGGTCTACCTATGCGGATTCTGATGCAGAGGACTCCATTCCCTCTGCTTCCCCACCAGAGGATTTCTCTCTTGGGCATTTTCGCTGGGAGAGCCAGGATTACTCTGACTCCAAAAAGAGGCTTAGGGATTTCTTCTGCCCCCAACACAGGCCTTTGGACATCCTTCCTGTACTGGACACGGTTGATGATGCCTTCTCGGAATTTAACCTGGCCCCTGACTCTACCTCCTGCTCCCAGAAAACCTGATATTACAGGGTTCCTGGCTCTCAAGTTCCTTTATAAAAGTCCTACTGCGGATCCTGAGAGTATTTCACAGGGACCAAAGGGCATTAAGGCTACTACTGCCAAAAATCTTACCCCATCTGATAGACTCCAGGGCGCTGGATAGATGGGATAAGAAGGTATACACTTCTGCAGCCTTGGTCATTAGGGCCTTAAACTGCCAGTTTTGTATGTTAAAGTAGCAGCAGCATATTATTGGACTGCTTAAACAGAAACGGATTATTCCTGACTGTGCTGAAAATAAAGATTTACAGGATTTTAATGCATTCTGCTGAACAAGTTGGAAAACATACTTTGCAATGTGGTTTTGATTCATTAGACGCTTCTTGCAGGGCTGCTATCACTGGGTCTGTGCTTAGAAGAAATGATTGGTTTAAGGAGCAATCTTTGCCAGATCATGTTAAAGCTAAATTGATGGATGCTCCCTTAAACTAAGACCACCTGTTTGGCAACAAAGCAGAAGTAGTACTTAAAAAGATAGAGGAAAAAGCTAAATCTATGCAAACTGTTAAAATTTCCTGCAAGTACAGCCTCCCAGATTTAGTAGGCATTGGCCCTCTAAGAATTGGTCCTTTCCTGCCTCTTCCAGGCCTTCTCATTCCAAACCCACAACCAGCAGAACATCCATCTTTCAGTCCCAAGGTACTCACAGGCCTAAGCAGTGGGGGGTTCCCACTTCCAAACGGGGAGTAGTAAGACCCCCCCCCCCATGGTAAACTGTCTCTGACTTTAAACCTTCCAAGCCCTGCACAACTGTCTATTCCTTTAGGGGGAAAGATTGCCCTGCAGGTAAAAAAATTGGGGATTCATTACCCAGGACAAATGGGTTTAAAATAGTTTCCAAGGAAGCAGATTCAACTTCCACTCCTTACCAACCCCAAACGGTTGTCCAGATCCTACCCCAAAATCAGTGGGCAAGGGGCTCAAAAGCAAGTTGTCAAGCATTAGGCTATTCAACCTGTCCCAGAAGAATGGGGACAAGGTTTCTACTAGTGACTGTTCTGGTACCCAGAAAAGACATTTCCTGGCGTCCTATCCTGGACCTGTCTATCCTAAACACATTTTCGGTGATCCCAAAATTCAAGATGCTAACAATTCATCAGCCGCTTCCTATGCTAGGCAAAGATGCCTGGTTGGCAACACTGGATTTAAATGAAGCCTACCTGCACATCCCATAAGGGAATCTTGCAGAAGATACCTAAGCTTCAAAGCAGGTTACATGCACTGTCAGTTCTCTGCACTGCCGTTTGGCTTATCTATTGTGCCCAGGGTATTCAAAAAGTGCCTAGCTCCAGTCATTGCATTTTGCAGGCAAAGAAATATTCAAATATACCCATACCTGGACAATTGTCTAATTCAGGCAGAAAGCTAGGGCATACTATTAAATCATCTTGCATTTGTAAGGGAATTAACTTCTCTGGGGTACACCATAAACGAAAAGAAATCACGTCTTGTACCCTGTCAAAAAAATTGTATTCCTGGGAGCAAGCTTGAATACAGCTTTCAGATGGCCTACATTACACTAGAGAAACAAGTTAATTTGACATCCTACTTCATAGTACTGGCCACAAAAAAAGGTTCATCTGCAAGGAAAAGGCTGCAAGCCCAGAGGTTCATGGCCTCCTGCATTCTACAAATTCCATATGCAAGACTGCATATGAGGAAACTACAATGGTATCTAAAAAGCCTATGGTGTCAACATCCTTTGGATCTAGAATCAATGATTCCTATCATACCTTGTCTCCAGATAGAGTTCCTTTGGTGGGCAGAGGCCTGCCACCAAAACCAGGGACAGTCATTCACTCTATCCCCTGCCGCCCAAACCCTAACAGGCTCATCAGACTATGTGTGGGGGGGGGCTCACTTGGCAGGGAGGTGCATTCAGGGCAAATGGAACCAAAGTCAAATGCACTTGCATATCAATCAAAAAGAAATGTTAGCTGTACAGAATGCTCTGACAGCCTTCAAGGACAACATACTTCCAGGGCAGTTATTGGTAAAGACTGACAACACTGTTATGCAGTACAAAATCAGGCAGGGAGAAACCCACTTATATCCTCTCTGCAGACTAGCCATGGCTCTCTGGAACATGGCCTTGAGCTACCAAGTGCACCTACAGGCTCATTTCCTGCCGGGAAAGCTAAATACACTGGTAGACCTAAGCAGAAATCTCATGGACCCACACGAGTGGAAACTGGAACCAAAGATATTAAACATGTTGAAAAACAAATGGACCCCAGAGATGGACCTGTTTGCCTCCCCTCAGAACTACCAATTGGACAAATTCTGCACAAGAAACTCCCCACAGAGAAGCTTGGGAAGTGGATGGCTCTGTCTTACATTGGAAAGCATCTCAGTTTATGCATTTATGCCTCTGCCATTTCAGCTCATTGCAACACAGAGCAACCCCTCTTCTCTCCACTGCTCAAGCAGTTCCTCAGAGGGACCAAAAACTTAACCCAGTAGAGCCCCAACTCCAGCCTGTGACATTAACTTTGTATTGGAAAACTTTACTCTACCTCCTTTTGAGCCAGCTGCAAGTGCAGAGTTAAAGTTCCTTTCTTGGAAAACAGCCTTCCTTTTTGCAATCACTTCAGCAAGAGGGGTGTCTGAATTACAGGCCCTTATGGCCAGTGGAGCCTTTAATCATCTTTCATGCGGACAGGGTGTTCCTCAAGACCAATCCTTCCATGCCCAAGGTAGTATCCAGTGTGGCTCTTAATCAGTCCATTCATTTGCCAGCCTTCTTTTCTAATCCACAGAACAAAGGGAAACGGATACTGCATTCCTTAGATGTGCACAGATAACTCAGATTTCCTGAGAGGTTTAGTCCTGTCCAAGTAATATCTAAACAGCTGCTGGTGGCATTTGCTGCAGGGGCAGAGGGAAAGGCCATTTCAAAGCAAACAATTTCTAAATGGATAGTCTATTGCATTTATTTTTGCTATAAGCACCATGGAAAACCTATCCCACAGGGGGTAAGACAACACTCAACCAGGGCTGCATCTACCTCTACAGCTGTTCACAGAGGAGTCCCTACCAGGGACATCCCAGAAGCTGGTACCTGGAGTTTTGTACATACTTTCACCAAGCATTACCATCTGCCAATTTTCTCTAAATCCAGAGCTGGCAATATTGGTTGATTTTTGTGAGGAAACCTTTCATCAGAGTGCACTTATTACCCTTCCTGCCTTCCATGTGTCTGGAGGTCTTCTCCACCATAGGAATTGCAGGTGTATTTTCTTGAAAGCGGTTCGGTTTGTCCTTTTGCATTCTTTCAATATTTACTGTTTTTTTTTTTTGGGTTGTACATTCACTGATGGGATTAACTGAACTTTTTAAGTTCTAGAGAGTGGCCTCCATTAATGATTAGGGTCGCTGTGGCGAGAGGTGCATGCAGCATTGAGAGAAATTTTGCTGTATTAGGAATACTGGAAGACTAAACAGCAACAGTTTCCCCACTGCCTAATGTGTGTTAATTGTATAGCCAGTATATCGTTTTCTGCAGTGGCCCAGGCCAGAAACAGGCTATTACAGTGCATAAGCTGGAAGACTAATGTAAACATGTTACTGGGAACATTGTTGTTGGGAAGAAACTATCTGAAAAATATAGTTAGAGATAATCCATGCCATTGCTACTTACTACTGCTGCCTGTCAGCCATAGCAAAAATGTTTCAGAGCAGCTGCAAAAGTTAGTTTTCTTTCCTTCCAGTGATTTTTCTGTTGGTATCTCTCCACTTCTCACTGTCATGCTACTCCTTCCCCTTGCATTGCCTTACCATCCCTTTACTTTGTGGACTGTTGTTAAATGTTAATAGTTTCGTTTTCATCCTTGTAGCAATTTGATCTCGCCTTCATTTTTTGCAGTGTGTTTAAGAGCCATTGTTCTTGTGCAAAGTCAGTTTCACCTTGCACCTTTGCTGTCTGTACATTTCTTGTCACCCTTTTTGCTCACTTCCATATCCCCCCACACAACCTCCTGTGCCATATTTTGTAGCCTTACATTACTGTACAACAACCTTGCCAACTTTTCTGCCTGCTGTGATACTTTTCCATAAGCAATGCACCCATTTCTGACCCGCTTCAGTGCTTGCTCACCTTGTAGATTCACTTTTCGGTCCCTTAACTGTTCTGTGACCAAGCTCAGCATAAACAACTAAATTCCCAAAGTTACACACCACATCTCCATGTCTTACTCTTCCTCTTCTACATGAAAAACTATACATTAACACACTCTCTTGGATGTCTCCCTAACCATGTCAGGAGTATTCCCAGAGATCAGTTAATGCAGTTGTCCTTTCCCGTCGTTGACTTAAGCAAGCTGGAGCTTAGAATTTCCACTACTGAGATCTTAACTAATTGGAGTATGTAAACCTTCTGACTTTTGTTATTTAGTCTTTCTCTGAGCCTTGCCTCTTGATGTGGTTGTGGAAGGTCGATGCTTTCAGCCATTATCTCACCTCTTTCTGCTTTCCCTGGTACTTGCATAGTTTTAGCCTAGGCACTCCCTCGTACCATTAATTGGGTGGTTTTGCTTCTCTTCTGTAAACTTGCATTTGATGTATTTATGCAGACCTTAACTTGTTTTCCATCAGTCATTCATAAATAACTTTTATCATCCTACATTCCTTGGTATGCTGACTGCAGTGGTGCTGGTATCGCTTGTATAGTGCTTGCTTTGGCCCTTCTATCCTGACATTTCTCCCATTGCTTGGCCCTGTTTGCTGTTAACTTGTATGTCTCGTTCTTGGAACGAGCAGCAGCTTTTGACATTTAACTCTTTGGATCAATTCACTATTTCTTTTTCTCCTGTCTTTACCAGTGCTGTTAATACTGTGTGGTATATCCCCAAAGCCATACTTTCTGTTCTCACACTGGCAGTCCTCTTCCAGGTTATTTCCTACCCCGTATCACTACCCTTCCTGCTTTACCATTTTCCAAGTCCAGTTGCACCACCCCTATTACTTTCCTTGCAAGTTGTTTCTTCCTGTGATCTTTCCCAGTCCTTTGCTACTGTTGTCCTGACCCAGCTTTCTGTGTACTCCTATTTTTGTGTCCTTTTGTTTTTTTCACTTCCTGTTTTCATTTATTTGCCTATCCCCACCATGGCTTCTATATTTATTTCTCCACATGCTCTCTCAAGACTCCCCCCACCCCTGCCCAGTTTGCTTGTCTTCACTTTGCTTATACCATCTGCTTTATTTAAGTCCCTCTCTTTGCCAGCTTTTTTTCCCCCAGGCTGTAGTTCCACTGTCTAAAGTACATCCCTTCCCACTCTAGTTTCCCTGTTTTTACTGATAGCATACAGTTTCCTTGGCCTTTACCAGTGTATCACACCCACCTTAAAGTACCCACCTGCCCTGTCTTTTATCCCACTGTGTCCGACTTAAAATGGAAGAATTAAACCTTATTTTCCTTGTATTATTTCTAAGACTCTGGTGTGTAAATTGGTAGTTTGCAGTTTATACCCCCATCCACTTTGTAATATGGAAGTGCTGTTACACTATGGTTTACCAAGCCATACTGTAACATTAGCAACTTTGTCAGTTAACAGATTTACTTGCAAGCTGTTCAGCTTGTGATTATGTAATGTGTACCAGACAGGTACTGGATTTGCCCTACAGTTTCATTTTGACATATGGACAATGGAGTTATCAAAATTCAGTGCCATCACATAGCTGCCATGTGTTTAGATAACATTGTAAATTGGTTTGCTTGGACGCTTTTTTCCAAGCCCCACTCCTACTACCCTTTTCTTAAAAAAGTAGGTGTGAGATTGCTGCCCCTTGGTAAATGGAACTCTCAAAGCACTGCAGTCTTGCTGATAATCAGATCAGCGATGGTCTCTGGGTCAGTCGCAAAATTGCAATCACCACTGTTAAATTTCTACTTCAGGATACTTTGGGTGTCAAAGTTACTATTTGTCTACATAGCTGGCTCAACTAGCAAGCATCCTGTGCCCATCCCACAAACTAATGCTCAGCCTCTCGGCTGTTGAGCTGAAGAGCAAAACTTGCAGGATACTTCCTGCAGTACTCAATATACATACCCAGTCCCCAGCTCTTAAAGTGAAGAGTAAAAAAGGTTGATGTCCTTCAAGAATGCAACTGCAGTCCTTACATATGGGTTGTCCTGCCTCAGGCAGCCCTTCGGTCGGCCAGATTCCAAAGTCTGGGTCCGGCGTCGGCTGATGTCGCCTCCTCCCCGACGTCAGAGCGGTTGGGGTATAAAAGCATCAGCTGACGCCATCTTCCTCTGTCTTTCTTGCCGTGCGGTGCCCGAAGCAGAATCAGTTCGCAAGTGCCAGTCGGTCAGCTTCTGTGTTTTCAGTAACCGAAGTCATCAAAAAGCTAAGTACCCCGTTGGGGAGCCTTTTCTTGCCTCAGCTGATGTCAGATAAAACTGTAAAAGTTAACTGTCTTGTGGTAAACAAATACCTTATAAGGACTTCCATTCTTACTGCCTTCCCTGCCTTGGCCCAGACCATGACGTCTTGGCCTGTGCTGCCTGTGCTCGCTTCAATAAGCGCACACTCAGGCACCGGGCAGAATTTGCCAAAGACTTTTTTGGCGAAAAGTACTCTTATATCATGCAGTCGGAACAACCGACAACACATTTCCAAAAACCGGAAGGACCGGGACAGACACCCTCGGCCCGCTACTTCCTCCGACACCATGCCAAAACCTACTGTGAGTGCATTGGTCTCTTCTGAGGCGGTAATTCCACCGCTCCAGACCGACACCGCTTTACCGTTCTCTGCCCCGGAGCCTACCCTGGTGCCGATTGTGGATTTTCCTCCAGAAACCGAAGCCCAAGATTTGCCTGTGACCATACTGGTGGACAAAGTTACTCCAGTACGTGGGGCAGCTAGGCCTCCGGTGTCTGTCCATCAAGGCCTACACACGTGCTAAGGCTGCCAGCCAGGCTAAGTCTCACCCTCCTAAATCTTTTTCTCAGGGTCCCACTTCGATGAACAGATCATGACTTCAGCTGCAGATCTTATTTCATTAATCAGAGGCTCCCAGGCTCATCCTGACAGAGGTTCTCAGCCGCCTTCAGACAAAAGGCCTAGGGTTGAGCAGACCGATCCTCTTTCCTCAGATGAAGCCTCTGATGACTCAGACCATTCAGACCCCCAAGAAGAGTCTTTCCAGGCCTACGAGGATTCTGATGCTGAGGAATCTATTCCTTCTGCCTCTCCTCCTGAGGATATTTCTTTTGGGGAAATTCTCCACTCCATGAGAGAGCATTTTCAGTGGCAGGGCCAGGAATTCTCCGACTCCAGGAAACTGCTCTGTACCTTCCTTAAGCTTCCCCAGCACAGGCCTTTAGCTATTCCACCAGTGTTAGATGTTCTGGATGATGTGTACTCAGAATAGAGTGCTTCTGATTCTTTCCCTCCTACTCCTGTCAAGCCAGACAGATACTACAGGGTTCCTGAGACTCATAAACATCTTTTTAAGGCCCATTCTGTTGACCTAGAAACTATTTCCCAGGGGCCCAAAGGAGTGGCCACTTCCACGGCCAAAAGTCCTTTGCCCGCAGACAGGGAATCCAGGTCCCTGGAAAGGTGGGGCAAAAAGGTTTATACCTCAACCACCCTTGCCATGAGGGCCCTTAATTGCCTTTTTCATATGTTTCAGTATCAGGATTTCTTGATGGATGATTTGCAGAAAGTTAGCCTCTCCTGAGCTTTTAGATAGAAAGGCCTTGCAGGATTTGGTTCATAATACACAGCAGGTTAGCACTCATTTTCTATAGTGTGGTTATGATGCATTGGAAGCTTCATGTAGAGCAGCAATGACAGGGGCCGTCGTACGTAGACATGCTTGGTTGAAAGAACAGGCATTGCCAGATCATGTTAAAGTAAAGCTTCTAGATGCACCTCTGGAAAAACACAAGCTATTTGGTGCTAATGCTCAGGATGTGTTGAAATCAATTGAGGAAAAGGCTAAATCAGTGCAAACAGTCAAAGATTTCCTCCAGGTTCAGCCTCCAAGGTTCAGCAGGAATTGGCTTTCGAAGAATTGGTCCTTTCCAGACACTGACAAGTTTCAAAGGGGAAAAAACAGGCGTGCCTGGGGGAGAGGTCAATACAGAGGCTCCTACAGGCGACGCCAATGGCAACCGACTAATCCGTAAGTGGCGCAGGGACTTCTACTGCTCCACAGGGACAAACGCAATGACTTGACTTTCACACCGCCGACCAAAGCTCAAAGAGAAGCACCTTTAGGCCGAAAATTATCCTTATTTTCAAAAAACTGGCACGTTTTAACAAAGGACAAATGGAATCTGGACATAATAGACCAAGGTTTACAGGTTCCACTTCCATACTTTGCCAACAAGACAAGGCATGCCAAACCTGCCACAAAATCAAAGGGCAGAGGCACTCGTACAAGTTTCAAAGCTACTACAAATCAAAGCAATAGAAAAAGTCCCTCAGGAACAAGGCTAGGGATTCTACTCAAGGCTGTTCCTTGTTCCAAGAAAAGAAAAGCAATGGAGACCTATACTGGACTTGTCCGCTCTAAACACTTTTCTCATTGTGCCATAATTCAAAATGCTGACTACAGCAACTTCTTCCCATGATGGGCAAGGGGTCTTGGCTGGTAACACTGGACCTCAAGGAGGCATACCTGCATGTCCCAGTCAGACACAGTTGCAGAAGATACCTCAGATTTCTTGCAGGGCCAGAGCATTATCAATTATCAGCATTGCCTTTTGGCTTATCTACTGCGCCCAGAGTATTCACGAAATGCCTGGCATCAGTAGTGGCACACTGCAGACTCCAGGGAATACAAATATACCCTTACCTGGACGACTCTCTTATACAAGCGGACAGCAAGCAAGCCTCGACAAAAAACTTGAATTATGTCATTCACTTACTACAGGCTTTGGGATACACAGTCAACATGCAAAAATCAAGACTACTGCCATCCCAACAAATAATTTTTCTAGGAGCAAAACTGGACACAAAATTACAAATGGCTTTCCTCACAGAAGAGAAGCAAGAGCAATTATAGTTGGCTTCAAAAGCCTAGCAAAACTCCCCCAGATGACTGCAAGGAAAATCCTGCTGGCCCTGGGTTACATGGCATCTTGCATTCTACTAATTCCACTGGCAAGATTACACGTGAGAACTACAATGGTACCTAAAAAGTTTATGGTCTCAACACAGCCACAACTTAGAAGCAATTATCACACTCATTCCATGTCTACAAAAGGAAGTTTTGTGGTGGGCACAAGCAAGCCAGTTAAACAAAGGCATGTCTTTCAACAAACCTCCAACAAGCCAAACCATTACAACAGACGCCTCAGACCATGGATGGGGGGCACACATGGAGGGCAGATGCATTCAAGGGCAATGGGCTCCCAGGGAAGTGCATCTACACATCAATCAAAAAGAGATGTTAGCAGTCATTCACGCAATCGAGACCTTCGTAAAATTTCTTCAAGGTCATCTGCTAATAAAGACAGACAACACCACTGTTATGTGGTACATAAACAAACTGGGAGGTACTCATTCTTACCCCCTCTGCAGACCAACGATGACTCTTTGGGAAAAGTCCCTGAAACTGAACATACAGTTGCAATCCCAGTTTGTTCCAGGCAAGGACAATGTTCTGGCGGACAGTCTAAGCAGAAATTTTTTGGACCCGCACGAATGGATGTTGCCTCCAGACATTTTCTCACAAATAACTCCGGCATGGGGGAGGCCGGACATGGATCTCTCTGCCTCACACCTCAATCACCTGAAGAAGTTCTGCTGGAGGACACACCATCCTCAAACCTGGAGAATGGATATGCTCTCCTTCAGCTGGAACTCTAACAATCTATGCATTCCCACCTCTACCATTGATGACCAAGGTGTTACTGAAGATCAAAGCAGAACAACCGAAAGGCATTTTGATAGCTCCAGACTGGCCAAGACAGCACTGGTATCCATTACTAAGGAGCATAACGTGCACCAAGCCGTGGCCCCTGCCTCAATGGCCTTTACTTTTGACTCTGCACAACTACAGGACGGTTCATCCCAACCGGCAGACTTTGCAGCTGGCAGCTTGGAAGGTTCCATGACTTCTCCACATATCTCTCTCTCCAAGGAAGTTCAACAGATCTTACTGGAAGCACGCAGACCTTCCACCAGAAAAACTTATTCAGCTAAATGGAAGAGATTCAACATCTGGAATGCCAACAAGGGCCAGGATGCATCGGTGATGAGCATCCCACAGATACTAGAATACTTGGCAGAAATGCTACATAATGGACTTTCTTATTCTTCCATAAAGATACACGCTTCAGCAATTTCAGCAAACTACAATAGTGATCCACCTGTGTTTTCACATCCTTTGCTAAGACCGTTTCTAAGAGGGATAAAGAATGTCAAACCTTCCAGAAAACCACCAGTGCCTGCATGGGACCTCAACTTTGTGTTGGAAAAATTTAACTCTTCCTCCTTTTGAGCCAGCAGCATCTTCAGAATTGCAATTCCTCTCCTGGGAAACAGTTTTCCTGTTGGCAATTACCTCAGCAAGAAGAGTTTCGGAGATACAGGCCCTCATGGCAGTACCTCCATTTCTCATTTTTCATCAGGACAGTTTCTTTGAGAACCAATCCTTCATTCATGCCAAAAGTGATATCCAGGGTGTCTCTAAATCAAACAATTCACCTGCCTGCCTACCTTTCCCAATCCTCAAAATAAAGGGGAAAAGCTGCTGCACACTTTGGACCTACACAGACAACTGCGCTACTACTTGGATAGAACAAAGGCCATCAAAGTCTGACAAGCTATTTGTAGCTTACGCTGCTGGAGTGCAAGGAAAGGCCATTTCCAAACAATTTCAAAATGGATTGGACACTGCATCAGATTCTGTTATTCTTTCCATGGAAAGGGTGTGCCAGCCAATATCAGGCCACACTCCACCAGAGCTACAGCCACCTCCACAGCCTTCCTAAGAGGGGTGGCTACAAAGGACATTCTAGAAGCTGCTACATGGAGCTCCGTGCATACATTTTCCAAGCACTACAACCTGCCTTTATATTCCAGATCCCGAGCAGCCTTTGCTTCGGCAGTCCTGCAGGGCATTTTAGCTACACCATCCTTATCTTAGAGCCTACCACCCCCCAGCTTGGCTATGGTATTCAACCCATATGTAAGGACTGCAGTTGCATTCTTGAAGGACATAGTACAGTTTTGTACCTACCATAAATGTAGATGTCCGATAGATATGCAACTGCAGTCAGGTTTTCCCTCCACCTCTGTGTATTGGGTCCACTTCCCTCCTTTTATAATTAGCTGGGGATATCTGTTATGGTGTATCTGTTTATTACTATTGTGTATTTCTGGAATTTTTTATCCAGTTTCTAAATTTAGCCTTCCTTGGAGGGCACCTGGCATCTGGGGCAAGAAACAGAGGAAGATGGCGTCGGCTGATGCTTTTATACCCCAGCCGCTCTGACTGGGAGGAGGTGACATCAGACGACGCCGGACTCGGACTTTGGAATCCGGCCGACCGAGGGCTGCCTGAGACAGGACAACCCATATGTAAGGACTGCAGTTGCATATCTATCGGACATCTACATTTATGGTAGGCACAAAACTGTACTTTTTGGAGCTACCTTGGACACTGAACCAAATTGCGGCTCCCCTGAATAGTGTTTAAACCGTGAGAAATGTCCGAACAGTCTTCAATCCAGGTTCTCCACTGGCAAGGATGATTTATGCTGTAGGATCTATGGTGGCTGCCATCCCCTTAGTCCCTCTTGCAAGGTATTTTATGCGAGTCCTTCAGTGGACCCTGGATCTTCATTGGTCTGTATTCTCAGCCTGTTTGCTCCTATCAAGCTGACTTTGGTTTGCCAAAGGCATCTACAATGGTGATTGGTGTCAGACAAGTAGACATGACCTTCCCTTAAAGCCAAAACGTTTGGATGAGTTCAGTTCCCTTTTTGTTATAGTTCCCGTAATTAATTTTGTGGTTTTGCATATTAAGCTTCTTAGACTGATGCGTCTGTAGTTTTCTGGGTCAGTTGATGGTATGCCCTTGGTGAGGGGAGTAACTGTTGCAGTCTTCCATGCATTTGAGCATAGTCTGTTTCAAAGCTGTCGTTGGAATGTCCAGAGTGGTCTTGACAGGCTGTGCGTTAAGACTGTACAGGAGGCAACCAGGAGAGTTGCTGGGACACGTAGCTGGTGGTCTTGGCTTTAGCGAGTGCTGCCAGTACATGGTTCCTGCTAATAGGTTTTGGGGGGGGGGGTAGCATGTCAGAAGGGATTAATAGTTTCCAGTTACTGGTTTAGCTGGGTTTTCCAGGTTGAATTTTACTTCAAAGGGGAATGCTTGGCAGTCTGACCTCACTAGTGATGTGACAATGGAGTGGTGCAACACTCCACAATGTCTGTTCCAGGGTGTGTTAAAGTCCAGGAAGCATGTGCCTGTGAGTTTGAGGCAGTGCTAGTTTCCCAGCCTGTTGAGGGGTATTTAGCCACCCATGAATAGGGTGTTTGGTTTGGCTGGATGATGAATGCCTGCAGTAGGTTTAGGTAAGAGTTGAGACTAGGGGTGTAGATGGTGACCTGTAACTAGCCATGATATGGTGAGTGACTACATTTTCACTTTAAGCTGCATGATATTATCCTGTTTAATAAATCTGGAGGTAGATTTTTTGCAGATAAACCCCTCCACCTTCGGCCTCTGTTTTTGCTGCTGCTCTAAATGTGTAAAAGGCTATAGTCCGCATGCCTGTTAGCTTTAAACGGTCTTTGTCACGGCATAGTTGTCTGCATTCTTCAGTGTTGAGGGGGCTGAAGGGTGTGGAGTGATTTGTGGCTTAGTTTTGAGCAGTAACACCTTAAGGTTGTTTGGAGATTTTTATTGCTGTGTGGGTAGCTTTGTCTTTTTGGCATTGCCTAAAAAAGGCACAGAGGGTGGATAGTTTTAGCCAATATCCAAAAGCTAAGGAGATTGAGTTTCAACCAATCCTTGGCAAAAAGCAATGTGGTCGTCTGACAGTATCCTTCATACTGACCTGTATTGGATCCTGTTGAAATGAGCCCAGAAACTTAGCCCAAGTATTAAAATTGATAATTTTGTTTATTTTGTGCCTTCATCCTTTGTGAAAGTGCAGATTGCTGCAGTTGATCTTTATCCTTAAATTGTGTTGGTGAGATTAAACAGAGGACCAGGTCTACCAGAGTTTGTTTGGCTAGCTGTAAAAGATCCATGGCACTTGTGGAGGAGAAGGGGGGAGGGTTCTTGGTGCCCTGGCCTAATAATGGCTAGTCTGTGTGAATGCCATCTTGTCTCTCCTGAAAAGTTTTTGCCTAGTTGGTATTGATTTGATCAGTAAAGTGTAAATTAATGTCATATTGGCAATGGGCATTTCACTTCACATTTATTACTCACTTTTGAATACTGCATCAAGTTGCTGTTTGGCAGTTAGACCACCAGTTTATGTAGAGAGATATTTGATGCATGTCCTTTCTTGAATGTTGGTCTTGTCCTAATGGCTGCATTCTTTACAGATACTGTTCATTTTTTACCACATTGTCCAGTAAATAGGCTTGTGATTAGTCCAGCATTTTATTTTGGACCAGTGTTGTGGCACATTTACATGAGGCACATTTAAGTGAAACTAGTACTGCCTCCATGATAACTTTTTAAGTGTGCTCACTAACAGGGATGCCCAGAGCGCAGTTGTGGATCATAAAGTAGGTCTCTGAGGAAAAGAACCTTTTTCAGGCATCAAAGAAACAAAGTTGACGTGTTGATGGATAGAGTTTAGTTCCTCTGTACCTAAAAATAGAGAAGTTCAAGCTTAATCTTGCCTGAGTTTGGAAAAATGTGTTTAGCTTTCACTTGTTAAAGCAAGAAAATTGTTTGAATATCTGCCTAAATGTATATACAACTGCTTTTTAACATGAGGCCTGTTAAGTTAATCTTTTCAGAAATGGCAGATTAACATGTCCTTTCAAATTCTGGTTTCTGTAGCACTTTATTTGGATGGTTTGTGTTTGTATTGCTTTTGTGGTGTAGATTAATTGCTCATCTCCACAAACTTTCCAAGTTAGTGTAGCCCATGTAGGTGATAAATCCCATGGGCCTGTCTTCCCTCTGTCTTATCACTTCCATTGGTGACTGATTTGGTCAAATTCCGTAGCCTGTAAACTTTTTTCCCCAAAATCCATTGTCCAGCTGATACTCCTTGCTGTTATGGGGCAGATAGTTATAAAAAGGCTAAGCTTTTGAGCAGGTAAGCTCCATTTTGCATCATTTTTGCTATCTTGCAGTGCTGTCTCAAACCTTCCTTCTGGACACTGTCATTGGGAGTTTTTTGCCATCATGTGGTTTATGATAGAAGCTTGACTGAGGTTGTTGGATGCATAACATCCTGATCTGTATCTGTTCCAATTGGTATTTTTAGTTGCAGTAGAACATTTAGGTGGTATCTTTTTTGCTCGTCTTTCTGATAGTCTGCCTTACTCCAACTTGGTTAGCTTCTAGCAGTGAAAACACCAAAACGGACCAGCTATTAGGATGTAAATAATTTTATTGCTTCAATAAATCATAATATCAGCAATGGTCAAAACCATGCTGAATAAGCAAACCGGTTTTGGCTAGTGTTAGCCTTTTTCAATGCCCAATATCCAAGAAAGTAAAACATCACCATTGTGAGCCCTACTTAGTCCCTCTCTTAAAGAGGTATTGCCCAATATAGATTCATTATAGTAGCTAAATTAAGAATTTAAACATGATGTACACATAATTCAACCCATATATTCAAAATTCCATTTGGTGTTTGGACAAAAAATAATAAATGGATTACATTGTAAATATACATATGTATGATCCAAAAATATTTAGCAGACATAAACCTATATTCAAACTACTGATTTGTATATTAAATAAAACAATTATGGCAAGTATAACAAATAACCTGCCATTATACATATATGTCACAATATATATAAGGCTGAAATATATAATTTATATAAACCTATAAGACCCACCCATAATGGGTATAAAGAAACCATGTAGCCTAATAAATTGCAACATAAAAATAGAAATACACCTGTATTTACAACCTATTGAATTGGTTCCAATGTATTCAATTCTGGTCTAAAAAGACCCCCTAACCTTATAATCCATTTATACTCCATGTCATTGAGTTTCTTATGCCATCCTGCTTTCATTTGTCTATGTAAAGTGATTCTGTCTATAATGAATGTAAAATGAGCAGAAGGGTGTTCAAGGGTATGTTTATACAAAGCATTAGTCATGCGTTTGTGTTTAATCGAACTAATATGTTCACAAACCCTAAGTTTAACAGGCCTGGAGGTCTGTCCCACATAAAATGCCGAACAATTACAAGTGGCCAAGTATACTGCCCAATCCGAACTAGTTTGGGCAGGTGTTCTATAGGCCATTTGAGCTTTGATATAGGACGGGAGAGAGCTATACTCATGCAATAAGGTTGATTCATGTCATATTGTTTAACAGAGTTTCACTATTTTGGTCTGCGTTTGTAGGGACAGTTTATTATGAACGGTCCATGGTCTTTGCAATAGTGGGTTGGGCCTGCCAGGATATCTGTGCGATTGCGGGGAGAAACCAATATGATCAGCTCACTAATGTGTATAGTGGTCAGGGCTGTTTATTGCAACTTTTAGGATCATAGATCATTTAAATTAAGATATTGCATCTTTTGGACACCAATTATTCATCATATAGGGTCATTACATTTGTATTAGATATACTCAGGCTCTTTTGGGTTTCATTAGACACAGGGGGTAGGATGTGTACTGTTCTAAACTGTTTTTTAGATGTTGTTTGGCATTATTGGTTGAGACACTGATTATTACTTCCATTGGGTTCAATTTTCTGCAACATTTTCAGCAATAATCAGTTATATATTTGTTTAACTAGGGGTGGGTAAAATATGCAAATTATGTTCAACATTGTGACATTATATTTTTAGATCAAAATAAGGAGATTCTAACAATTTTATTTAGGGGCAACATTGTCCAATACAATACCAGATGAGATGAAGGTCGTTCTGGTTTAACATTCTTTAAGGCTGTTCAAATTTTGCTCAAAATGGATTACATCAGCACCAGATGAGACTAAGGTCATTCTGGTTTATAATAACTATTAATAATTTTTACCTCTGGGAAGTTGGCAGATATTTTCATATCAGAGGAGATGAATATTATGATTATTCTGGTCTATTTTAATCTGGTCTAACACAGACCATATGAGTACCAGATGAGACGAATGTCATTCTGGTTTATTTTGATGTTTTTTGGCCATTTAATTTTTTGAACATGCTAAACCTCTTTCTCTTTCTATCAAGCAATTGGTCTATTTTTAGGTTTTGTTCTATTCATTAGTATCAAGAGATTGTTGGGGGCTATGATTATTGCCAGATATGTATAGACCTTTTGTTATACCCAATAACATGGGTCCTTATTGTGGTGCATAGGGGAGTTTTTGGTTTTTGGTCTAGAATATAAGATTTTAGAAAGGTTTATACCAATTTCTCTTTCATTTATAGAAAGACTTTGCACCCCTTTCTGTCTGATTATTATATACTGGTTATTTCAGTCTGGAAGTGTTTCAGAAATTTTCAAGTATTGGTTTTTTTCAGCATAGTGCCTTTTTGAACCATTCCATAATGGATTTAAATGACATTTTACATGGATTGGCAGCTGATAGGGATAATTTGGAGGTGTTTGGTTTGACCAATAATGCCAGTTCTGAGAGTATTAAATTTATAACTAATGATGAACAAAAATGCAGTTATACATTTACTAAATTGGGGAGACACATGAAAATTCTACGCACGAATGTTTGGCATATGAAGCTGTTCAAAGCTTATCAAGCCAAGAACATAACACCAAGGGGGTTGAGGGTACGGCTACAACCTTTGGTGGCACATGTTGATGAGGAGTTATCTAAGGATTGGGCAGATGCACAACATTCAGCATCCATGCTTTTTGTTAGTTGTTTGTTAGTAATAGTTCTATCATAATATTTTAACAATCTGTCAGACATTCAAGGTTTATGCTTGGAGGCTGAACAATTTAACAAGCAACAGTTTTACTCTCAACACATCTCTAATTTAGCTAAAGATTTGTCTATTCTAGAAAAACAATTGATGAGAAAGATTAACAAATTTTAGCGTGATCTCATGCGTTATGAAAAGGGGAAGCCCTTTATCAGTCAAAAAACAGTTAGATTCAGTGAACCTAAGATTAATCAAAGGGTTAACAATAATAACAAGAAAAGACCTAGGTCAATTCTTAGACATGCACATACCTCCTCAGATTTTACTTCTGAGGAAGAAACCTATTCCACGTCAGATGGAGAAGTGTCCTCACGTCAGGCGTCCCCAGTGGCCAAAAGAAGACAGATGCCCCCTTTAGACCAAAGGGTAGGAGGAGGGGGGGCAGAAAACATAGATCTAGGTTCAAATACTCCAACTTTACAGAATCTGTTGCAACAGATGATACAGTAATTAATAATGTTCATAACATCTCTTCTATTGTTCTTTCCCCTGCTCAGATCACACTTTTGAATAAAGGATTGAACTTTGTTCCAAGTTCTGTGGTTCCGGAACATGATTTATTAAATGATGTTAACAATTTTTGTAGATTACCTAATCTGAAAATATTTTTTTCAGACAAGAATGATTCTCAAAGATCTACTGAATTTAGATTCAGGAAATCTACTTTTGTTGCTCCAATGAACAAACATGTTTCTATTTTCAGGGAATGTATCATGAAGGAGTTACATTATGCCAATGTATATCAACCACAATTCAATAATTTAAGCCATAGTGAAAGACAGGCTTTATTAGAGCTTAAGAACAATCAACAGCTAGTCATTACAATGGCAGACAAAGGAGGTGCCATAGTGGTCATGGACTATCAAGCATATCATAATGAAGCTCTTCGACAGTTGTCGGATACTAGCTATTATAAACAGCTTAAGTTGGATCCTACTTTACGTTTCAAGGCTGAAATAGACAGGTTTTTGGAGGTGTCAATTACGCAGGGGGTAATTACGGAAAAGGTAGCTAAGGAATTACAGGTGGAGGAACCTATCCCCCAGTATCTGTATTTGTTACCTAAAATCCATAAGGATGCAAATAACCCCCCAGGCAGACCCATTGTTTCTGGGCGTGGTTCTTTAACTGAACCTTTATCTAGCTTCCTTACTGTATATTTAAAACCTTTATTGAAACATATTCGATCACGTATACAGGATACAACGGAGTTTCTCAATATAGTTCAAGACTCACAATTGGAATCCTCTTGGTGGTTGTGTACCCTTGATGTGGCCTCATTATATACCAGTATACCACATGAACTAGGCATTTTAGCTGTTTCATATTGGCTTTATAAATCAAAATTGTATTCTACAGAATTCAATAATTTTTTGACCAAATTAACTGAATTTGTGTTATGTAAGAACATTTTTCATTACAATGGCCAAGTTTACTGGCAAGTCAATGGAACAGCAATGGGGGCGTCTTTTGCCCCCATATATGCGGACCTGTTCATGGGTTATTTTGAGGCCACATATATATATGATACGCATCACAATTCTTTTTTGGCAGATCTTGATATTTGGAGAAGATATCTGGATGATTGTTGGATGGTGTGGCGTGGAACCAAGGAACAACTTTCCAAATTTGTGGATTATTTAAATGACAACAGTTTCGGAATTCGTTTTTCAGTCAACATAGAACATGATAGCATTGTGTTTTTGGATGTTTTGATTACTAGACTTCAGGATCATACTTTAGCTACATCGGTCCATAGGAAATTTCCTCAGTACAACACTCTGCTACATGCGAACAGTTGTCATCCACGCCACATCATCCACAACATCCCCAAATCACAATTTGAGGATGAAAAGAATATGTTCCTCTTCGGAGGATAGTTCTAAGGCTTGTGATGATCTTGCTAATAGATTTGTTGATCGTGGATATCAAAAATACATCATTATCAAATCTTTGAAAACAGTTAACAATTCATCACGTTCTGATTTATTACAATATAAATCTAAACAGTTCAATCATAGGTCAGGGCACAATCCCACTTTAAGGTTAGTTACCACTTATGGGGCTAATACCAATCGATTTGTTGATATTATCAACCAACATTGGGACATTTTACGTTCTCATGAAATTTTGAACGATATATTACCCCAACAGTGTTCTTTTTCTTACCGAAGAGGTAGAAATTTAAATTCTTTTCTAACCCACTATGAGACACAGTTTACAGTATCCATTACAGACCACTTTGGAGGGAAGAACATTGAGGGGAAGTTTTCCATGTGGTCATTGCTCATTTTGTAAACACATGCCCAAAACTAGTGAGTTTTCTAGCAGAAATACATCCCAGGTTTTTGGGATCAGGATGTTTTCCAATTGTAGTTCGGATTGGGCAGTATACTTGGCCACTTGTAATTGTTTGGCATTTTATGTGGGACAGACCTCCAGGCCTGTTAAACTTAGGGTTTGTGAACATATTAGTTCGATTAAACACAAACGCATGACTAATGCTTTGTATAAACATACCCGTGAACACCCTTCTGCTCATTTTGCATTCATCATTATAGACAGAATCACTTTACATAGACAAATGAAAGCAGGATGGCATAAGAAACTCAATGACATGGAGTATAAATGGATTATAAGGTTAGGGGGTCTTTTTAGACCAGGATTGAATACATTGGAACCAATTCAATAGGTTGTAAATACAGGTGTATTTCTATTTTTATGTTGCAATTTATTAGGCTACATGGTTTCTTTATACCCATTATGGGTGGGTCTTATAGGTTTATATAAATTATATATTTCAGCCTTATATATATTGTGACATATATGTATAATGGCAGGTTATGTTATACTTGCCATAATTGTTTTATTTAATATACAAATCAGTAGTTTGAATATAGGTTTATGTCTGCTAAATATTTTTGGATCATACATATGTATATTTACAATGTAATCCATTTATTATTTTTTGTCCAAACACCAAATGGAATTTTGAATATATGGGTTGAATTATGTGTACATCATGTTTAAATTCTTAATTTAGCTACTATAATGAATCTATATTGGGCAATACCTCTTTAAGAGAGGGACTATAAGTAGGGCTCACAATGGTGATGTTTTACTTTCTTGGATATTGGGCATTGAAAAAGGCTAACACTAGCCGAAACCGGTTTGCTTATTCAGCATGGTTTTGACCATTGCTGATATTATGATTTATTGAAGCAATAAAATTATTTACATCCTAATTGCTGGTCCGTTTTGGTGTTTTCGGTTGTTTGCTATTCGGGACCGTGCAGCAGATCTTACGTGCGTGACATTTTTGGGTTTGGTTGCAGTCGTAGCTTCTAGCAGTGACCATGGTTTAGAATGTGAAATCGTGTTAGAAGAATGTTTAATGGTATTGCTGTTTAACAAAGTGGGAGCTTCACTAGTTTCACAGACCCACCCCCAGCATGTGACTGCAGTGAAATGTTGCAACTTTTTTAAAAGGGGTTCGTTAAGGAAACTTGATTGCCTACCATCTGTCGGCAGCAGGTTTGTTTCAGAGGACATGGTCTTTGCTGAAATTGTTTACTTTGCACTTAACAAATTGCATTTCCTGTTGTATTTTCAAAACAAGTTTTACCATCACTTTCTTGATTTTACGTTATTGTCCACTTAACAGCTCATTTCTCCCGTTTTCTTTTTTACTTTGAATTAAAATGTATGCTACCTTGTACAGATGTGTGCAGTGTCTTTTTCCATTTTAAACAAGATTATATTAGTATTGCAGTTTTCATGTCTTGCAGCCTCTTTAGTTAATCTTGGAATGCATCAGCCTGCTGACTTTACAGGTTAACAGCTATAATTCAAGTCTATAGCTGCTTTATGGTGTAATGAAGCATTTCCTTACACTTTATTTTAATGTAATTGATACTAAAATCAGGATAATGAGTGTTTGCAGATCAGTGCAAAAGTTTTGTTTATTAGGATGTTAGTGTTGCACTGCTGCAGTCATTACACTTGGGTTATCCTGCCGTCAGGCGGTCCCGCAGTCTGCCTGAGTTCCAAAGTCTAGGTCCAGCGTCAGTTGCTGTCGCTTCTTCCTTGACGTCAGTGCGCCAGGGGTGTACAAGATGCATCAGACGCCATTTTCTTCAGTCTTTCTTACTGTGCGGTGCCTGAAGCAGAAGCAGTTCGCAAGTGCCGGTCGGCCGACTACTGAGATTTTCAAAGTTTAATTTCAGATCCGAAGTCTTCAATAAAACCAAGTACCCCGTTGGGGAAACTTTTTTTCTTGCCTCAGACCGATGTCAGAAAAAGTTAATTGTATTTCTTGTGGGAAGCAAATACCTCATAAGGACTTCTACTCTTACTGTATTCCATGCCTAGTCCCTGATCTTGACATCACTAGTCGGTTTTGTGCTAGATTTAACAAATGCACTATAAAGACAGTTTGATTTTGCTTTGCACTACTTTGGCCGAAGGTTCAATTATACGATGCCGTCTGATCAGCCCGGCTACCTCAATATCGAAAAAACGCAAAGACAAGGAAAGACAGGCATCCGAGGTCCGAAACTGATGAAACCTCTTCTAGGCCAGTCGCCTGTTCTCTGAGGCGCTTTCGCAGCCCCTGACACCCATTATCTCAGAGCCACAGGCCGCTTCAGATTCCCACGTGGAGACTTGTAGGCCTCTGGAAACTCCAGGTATTGGGCCTACGGAAACTAATCCCTCAGATGTGTCCGGAGCCGCTCAGCAGGCATCTGCTTCTGAGGGTGTTTTCAGACCTTCACAACTTACCATTAAATCAACCGCCAAGACAAAGGTACCATTAAAGACAAAAAAAACAAGTACAGCATTCTCCTGGACAGTCCTCCATGCCTAAGAAACAGATGCTTAAAATGGCTGAAGACCTCATTACTCTAATCAGGGGTTCCCATCCCCCTCTTGAGAAAAGGCCTAGGCAGGATACAGACTGTGACTCCTCTGATCAGGTTTCCATTTCCTCTGATTCCCTCTTCAGACCAGGGATACTGTCTACCCCCCTGTGAGGACTCTGATGCTGAAGAGTCTATCCCTTCAGCCTCTCCTCCTGAGGATTATTCCTTTGGGGAAACTTTACATACCATGAGGGAGCATTTCCATTGGGAAAGTCAGGATTACTCAGAATCCAAGAAAAGGCTCAGGGATTTCCTCTTATTGCCTCAACACAGGCCCCTGGCTATTCACCTGTACTAGATATTGTGGGTGATGTGTTCTGTGAATCCAGTTTATCTCCTGACTCTGCCCCCTGCTCCAGCAAGCCAGATGGTCCCTGACTCTCAGGTTTCTTTACAAAAACCCTTCTGCTGATCTAGAAACTATTTCCCAGGGTCCAAAAGGGGTTAAGGCTTCCATTGCAAAAAATCCAGTACCCTCTGACAGATTCCAGAGCTTTGGATAGATGGGGGAAGAAAGTATACACTTCTGCAACTTTAGCAGTAAGAGCTTTAAATTGCCAGTCTCACATGCTTAAGTACCAACAATATTTAATGGCTCGGTTAAAACAGAAAATGCTTGCAAGCACAGAAGCGCCTGATTGTAAAGAAATGCAGGATTTATTGCATGCAGTTGAACAGGTGGGAAAACATATACTTTACAATGTGGTTTTGATTCTTTACAGGCCTTTTGTAGAGCCGTAGTTACAGGTTTGGTGATTCGAAGACATGCTTGGTTAAAAACAGTTAACCTGATCATGTTAAGGCAAAATTATTGGATGCTCCTTTACAGCATGATAGTTTGTTTGGTGTTAAGGCAGAAGAGGTGTTAAAATGGAGGATAAAGCTAAATCTATGCAAACAATCAAGGATTTCTTAAAGGTACAGCCACCTCGGTTTAGCAGAAATTGGCCAACAAAGAATTGGTCCTTTCCAGTATCACACAGGCCACAGAGGCGAATACAGACGCCCAAGAGGCAGATCTCAAACCCAAGGCTCAGACAATGACGGAGCGCCTCAACCCCAAAAGGTGCTGAGGACAAGTCTCAGCCTTACAGGAAACTGTCACAATGACTTTCCCCTTCGTATGCCAAGCACGTCCCTTTTGGAAGCCCCCTTAGGGGGAAAACTAGCACTTTTTTTCTCAAAACTGGCAAACAATCACCCAAGACAAATGGGTCCTGAATATTGTCTCAAGGTTACAGATTCCACTTTCATACTTTACCAAGGCTAAAAGGAATGACATACCTGCCACAAAACCAATGGGCAGAGGCACAAAAACAAATTTCAGCCCTCATGGACATGAGAGCTATTCAAAAAGTACCACAACAGGAACAAGGACAAGGATTTTTACTCAAGACTCTTACTGGTACCCAGAAAGGACCAGGCCTGGAGGCCCATACTAGACCTTTCATTTCTGAATACTTACCTGGATATTCCGAAATTCAAAATGTTGACATTACAGCAGCTTCTACCCATGCTGGGCGTGAAGGCTTGGCTTGTCACTCAGGACCTCCGAGGCATACCTGCATGTCCCTATCAGACAAAATTGCAGAAGATACCTCATATTTAAAGCTGGTACAATGCACTACCAATTCTCTGCACTGTCCTTTGGCTTATCTACTGCGCCCAGGGTTTTCACAAAGTGCCTGGCACCAGTAATTGCATTTTGCAGACAAAAAGGAATTCAAATGTATCCATACCTGGACGACTGCCTCATTCAAGTAGAGACTAAAGGACATTCTTCTACAGCATCTGGCGTTTGTAAAAAGGTTTCCAATTTCTCTAGGGTACACAGTAAACGAAAAGAAGTAAAAACTAGTGCCCTCGCAACAGATTATGTTCCTGGGTGCCAGCTTAAATACAACGGCCCAGATGGCTTACTTCATGCCAGACAAACAATTTCAGCTAACTCAATATTTTCATTTGCTGGCAGGAAAGTCCCATCTCCCTGCAAGAAAAATTCTGCAGGCCCTGGGATTCATGGCATCCTGCATACTACCACCATATGCCAGGCTGCATATGAGGTGGTACTTGAAAAGTGTTTGAACTCAACACTCAGTTTAGAAGCAGTAATACCAATGATTCCCTGCCTACAACAGGAGTTTCGATGGTGGGCACAGGCATGTCACCTAAACAAGGGTTAGCCTTTTACCCAACCCATAGCCAGGCAAACTTACAGATGCTTCGGATTACGCCTGGGGAGCACACATGGCAGGAAAATGCATTCAGGGCAAGTGGACCACAGACCAGATGCATCTTCACATCAGTCAGAGATGTTGGCTGTTCAAAATGCTCTAACAGCTTTCAAGGACCTTCTACATCCAGGACAGTTTCTACTAAAGACAGACAACACCACAGTAATGTACATAAACAAGCAAAGGGGCACTCATTCTTATCCCCTATGCAGGCAAGCCATGACCTTGTGGAACACAGCTCTAACGTATCAAGTTCACCTGCAAGCACAATTCCTGCCAGGAAAGAAAAATACTCTGGCAGACGATCTAAGCAGAATTATTATGGACCCTCACGAATGGAAATTGAATCCACAAATTTTCAGCATGGTAACGCAAAAGAGGGGATGCCCAGACATAGATCTTTTTGCCTCCCCACTGAATTGCCAACTACAAAAATTTTGCAGAAGGACTTATCACAAGCATGGAAAGTGGATGCTCTTCTGTTCAGCTGGAAAAACCTAAGTTTATGCCTTCCCGCCACTGCCTCTCCTTTCAAAGCTTTTACTAAAAGCCAGACAAGAAAAAACAGATTATCCTGATTGCTCCAGACTGGCCACGCCAGCACTGGTACCCTATCTTAAGGAAGTTTGCTCAAGGCCCACCATGGATTTTGCCTCAAATTCCACACTTTCTGACTCGACAGAACAATCTGATCCTGCGCAGTCAGCTCAGAACCCTAAACCTGGCTGCATGACAGATACATCAGTCACAGACAACACCTCTCTCTCTCTAAAGCTGTTATGGATGTCATTTTGGAGGCCAGGAGGCCTAGCACCAGGAAAGCTTACTCAGAAAAATGGAAGAGATTCTGCACCTGGAACCAGGTTCAAAGCCTTGACCCTCTTGTTCCAAACATTCCTCAGATTTTACAATACTTAACTGAGATGCTGGACAGAGGCCTATCCTTCTCATCACTAAAGATAGACTCCTCTGCCATTTCAGCACATTACAATACGGATCCTCCTTTATTCTCTCATCCCTTGCTAAAGCAGTACCTCAGGGGGGCTAAAAACATAAGACAGCCCCGGAGAGCACCAACTTGGGACCTCAATTTCATTTTGGAAAAACTGACCCTACCACCTTTTGAGCCAGCCAATACAGCCGATCTAAAATTTTTATCATGGAAAACAGCTCTGCTCCTGGCAGTGACTTCAGCACGAAGAGTTTCAGAGCTACAGGCATTAATGATAGTGGAACCTTTTATAATTTTTCATCAGGACAGGGTATCTTTAAGGAATAACACTAGATACCACCTTTGGCATAAAGGTAGTGTGGCTCTTAACCAAACCATCCATTTGCCAACTTTTTATCCAAACCCCCAGAATAAAGGGGAGAAACTTCTGCATTCTTTCGACATACACAGGCAGCTATGCTTCTACTTGGATAAAACAAAGGCTTTCAGGAAGACTGAGCAATTGTTTGTAGCATATGCTGCAGGATCACAGGGCAAGGCTATCTCAAAGCAGACTTGTATCCAAATGGATAGGACACTATTTGGCACTGCTACACAGCATGGAAAATTCAGTCCCAAAGAACATTAGGCCACATTCCACCAGGGCAGCAGCCACTTCAACTGAGTACCACCTACCAAGGAAATTTTGAAGGCTGCAGCTTTGAGTTCAGTGCACACTTTTACCAAGCATTACCACCTGCCTCTTTATTCAAAATCCAGAGCAGGATTTGCCACTGCAGTTCTGCAGGGCCTCTTAGCCAATCCTAACTCTTTATTAGACCAGCCACCCACCCTCAGCTTTGGAATTCTACCCAAGTGTAATGACTGCAGCAGTGTAACACTAACATAGTAAGTTTTGTACCTACCATAAATGTAGATGTTAGTGTTCATACTGCTGCAGTCCAGGATGTTCGTGTTCTACTGCAGCAGTCATCACACTTGGGTTATCCTGTCAGGCGGTCCCGCAGTCGGCCGAATCCCAAAGCCTTGGTCCGGTGTCTTCTTCCCTGATGTTAGTGCGACAGGGGTATCATAGGCAGCCAATGCCATTTTCTTTAGTCTTTCTTGCCGTGCGGTGCCCGAAGCAGAAGCAGTTCGCAGGTGCCGGTCGGCCGCTCCTGAGATTTTCTAATCTTAATTTCAGCCCAAAGTCTTTTCTAAAGTTAAGTACCCTGTTGGGGAAACTTTTTTCTTGCCTCAGACCGATGTCAGACAAAGTTAATAATTGCATTTCTTGTGGGAAGCAAATACCTCGTAAGGAGTTTCATTCTTATTGTATTCCTTGCCTAGGCCCAGACCACGACGTCTGTCTGTTTTGTGCTAGGTTCAACAAACGTACAATTAAGCGTCGGGCAGATTTTGCCCAGCATTATTTTGGCAGAAAATTTAACTAGAGCAACCGACATCAGCAAGGATAAGGACAGACAGCTGAGGCCTCAGCCAGGCCTGACGCCGGTTCTCCGGTTTGAGGCACCTACGCAGCCCCAGACTACCACTGATTCAGAAATTCTGATGGCCTCCCAGACCGAAGCAGCTGGGCCTCAGGAACCGGTTCCACCTCACCCCTCTGACGCCAGCCCTGACTGTGATCTGGAAATTTTGGATAGGCCTTCGGTTTCTGAAGGTGTCTTCAAACCGACAATTATCTGTACTAAATCTTATGCTAAAGCTCCCTTGAAAGTTAGGAAGCCGGGTCCACCCCCCCCCCCCCCACAGGCCCCTATGCCTAAAAAACAGATGCTTAAGATGGCTGAGGATTTAATTACCTTTATCAGGGGATCCCAACCCCCACCTGACAAAAGGCCCAGACTGGAGGAAGATTATCCTTCCTCCGACCAAGCATCCATTTCCTCCGGCAACTCTGAGGACCAGGATTACTCCTTCCCTCTTTATAAAGACTCAGATGCTGAAGAGTCCATTCCCTCTGTGTGTCCCCCCCCCCCAAGAGTACTCTTTTGGGGAAACTTTACACACCTTGAGGGAACACTTCCACTGGGAAGGCCAAGATTACTCTGACTCTAAGAAAAGACTCGGTGAGTTTCTTCTTCCACAGCATAGACCCCTAGCAATCCCTCCAGTTTTAGACATTTTGTATGAGGTTTACTCCGAATCTAGTCTAAACCCAGATTTCTTGCCTCCAGCACCAGCTAAACCAGGCAGATACTACCGAGTTGCTGATACTCATAAGTTTCTATATAAAAGTCCTACTGCAGATCCAGAAGCCATTTCCCAGGGTCCCAAAGGGGTTAAAGCCTCTACTGCTAAGAATCCACTTCCTTCTGAAAGAGATTCCAGAGCATTAGAAAGATGGGGAAAAAGTGTATACGTCTGCCACTTTGGCCATGAGGGCCTTAAACTGCCAATTCCACATGCTAAAATACCAACAGTACTTTATCACACAGTTAAAAACAGAAAATGATCCCTCAGATCAACGTGTTTTCAGAGAGATGCAGGATTTGTTGCATGCAGCAGAACAGGTGGGAAAAGCATACCTTGGTGTGGTTTTGATTCATTGGAAGCTTCATGTAGAGTAGCTGTCACAGGATCTGTAATACGTAGGCATGCTTGGCTTAAAGAACAAGCCTTACCAGAACACGTCAAAGCAAAGTTATTGGATGCTCCTTTGCAGAAAGATGTGTTATTTGGCGTCAAAGCAGAGGAAGTTTTAAAGAAAATGGAAGAAAAGGCAAAATCTATGCGAACAGTTAAAGATTTCTTACGGGTACAACCTCCTCGTTTCAGCAGAAACTGGCCCTTTCCTGCATCACAGACCCCAAAGAGGTAGGTACAGAAGCCCAAGGGGCAGAGGCCAGCCACAAGGTACTTTCAGGCCTAGACAATGGCAAACAACATCTCAGAGGGGGATGCGAAAGATCTCAACCCTTCAGGAAACAAACACAATGACTTCCCTCTTCGCCTGCCAAGCAAAATTGCCCTGGCAGCACCTCTGGGAGGAAAACTGGCTTTATTTCCACAAAATTGGCGCATCATAACAAAGGACAAATGGGTTCTGGATATTATTACCCGAGGCTACAGATTTCATTTCCACACTTTACCACGGATGAGAGGCATGCCAAATCTGCCTCCAAACCAATGGGCAGAGAGACAAACGCAAATTTCAGTTCTCATGGATATGAAAGCAATTCAGAAGGTACCTACAAAGGAGCAAGGTCAAGGTTTTTACTCAAGACTATTTCTAGTCCCAAGAAAGGACAAATCCTGAAGGCCCATTTTAGACCTCTCAATTCTAAACACATACCTGGAGGTACCCAAATTCAAAATGCTCACACTTCAACAGCTTCTTCCCATGCTGGGCAAGGAGTCTTGGCTGGTAACGGACCTCAGAGGCATACCTGCATGTCCCTTTCAGACAAGATTGCAGAAGATACCTCAGATTTTTGACAGGTACAATGTATTATCAATTCTCTGCATTGCCCTTTGGCTTATCTACTGCGCCCAGAATATTTACGAAATTCCTGGCATCAGTAATTGCATATCGCAGACGAGGAATACAAATTTACCCATCTGGACGACTGCTTGATCCAAGCGGACAGCAAGGACGTTCTATTACAGCATCTGGCATTTGTAATAAAGCTGCTCAGTTGCCTAGGGTACACAGTAAACAAGTCAAAGCTAATACCCTCGCAACAAATAATATTCCTGGGGGCCAGCTTAAATACAACGGCCCAGATGGCTTATCTCACGCCAGACAAACAATTGACTCAATATTTCAAAAAGATGGCAGCTTTTACCCAGCTCACTGCAAGGAAAATCCTGTAGGCATTGGGGTTCATGGCATCCTGCATTCAACTACTCCCATATGCAAAGCTGCATATGAGGAAATTACAATGGTACCTGAAAAGTGTATGGTCTCAACACAGGCACAGCCTCACATCAAGTATACCTCTCATTCCATGCCTTCAAAAAGAGTTCTTATGGTGGGCTCAAGCATGTCAAACAGGGGTCTTCCTTTTGTCTTGCCTCCAGCAAACCAAACTATGACAACAGATTCTTCAGACTACGCCTGGGGAGCAAACATGGCAGGACAAGTGCATACAGGGCAAATGGTCTGCAAAACAAATGCATCTTCACGTCAACCAACAGTATATACAGATGCTAGCTGTGCAAAATCCACTGACAGCTTTCTAGGACCTCTTGCATCCAGGACAACTAAGGACAGACAACACCACAGTGATGTGGTACATAAACTGGGAGGAACACACTACTACCCTTTATGCAGTCAGGCAATGACCTTGTGTGGAACACAGCATCGACTTACCAAGTACAACTGCAAGCACAATTGCTGCCAGGAAAGGAAAACATATTAGCAGATGAATTAAGCAGAAATGTGGCAGATCTCACGAGTGGAGACTACACCCACAAGTATTTTTAATGATAACTCAAAGGTGAGATGTCCAGACCTAGATCTATTTGCCTCTCCCAACAATTGCCAACTACAGAAATTTTGTACAAGGACTTACCACTCCCTAGCCTGGAAAGTGGACACCCTATCATTCAGTTGGACAGCATTGACAGTATGCCTTCTCACCACTACCTCTATTGACCAAGGTATTATTGAAAGTCCGATCAGAGACCACAAATGATCCTCATTGCTCCGGACTGGCCACGCCAGCACTGGTACCCATTACTAAGGAACTTGACTCGCAGCCCTCCATGGATCTTGCCTCAATTCCCACTACTGCTGACTCTGAAAACCTCTGATACTTCACAGCCAGTTCAGACCTTTAAATTTAGCTGCATGGAGAATACCTTGAATTGTCAATCAACACTTCTCTCAAAGGACGTCCAGAATGTCATTTTGGAGGCCAGAAGACCCAGCACCAGAAAAACTTACTCAGACAAATGGAAAAGATTTTGTGCATGGAACCAGGCTAAAGGCCAAAATCCTTGGATACCTAACATTCCTCAAATACTGCAATACTTAACTGAGATATTACACCAAGGCCTTTCATTCTCATCCATTAAGATCCATGCTTCAGCCATTTCAGCTCAATATAATACGGATCCTCCAATTTTCTCACACCCTTTACTAAGGCAGTTTCTCAGAGGGGCTAAGAATACAAGACCCCCCCAGAAAACCCCCAACGCCAGCTTGGGACCTGAACTTCATTTTAGAAAAATTAACACTGCCTCCTTTCAAACCAGCATTCTCAGCAGAACTGCAATACTCGTCTTGGAAAACAGCTTTGTTGCTGGCTATTACCTCAGCATGCAAGGTCTCAGAACTACAGGCACTTATGGCAGTGGAACCTTTCATCATTTTCCATCAGGAAAGGGTCTCTTTATGAACTAACCCTACCTTTATGCCAAAAGTAGTATCCAGTGTGGCTTTGAATCAGACCATTCATTTACCCACCTTTTATCCAAACCCCCAGAATAAAGGAGAGACTCCTTCACTCTTTGGACATTCACAGACAGCTACGTTACTATTTAGATAAGACAAAGACCTTCAGAAAAACTGACCAACTCTTTGTATCTTGTTGCAGGTTCACAAGGAAAGGCTATTTCAAAACAGACCATCTCCAAATGGATAGCACATTGTATCCGCTTTTGCTACTCTCACCAGTGGAAAGCAGTGCCTGTTAATATTGGGTCCCATTCTACCAGGGCTACAGCAACCTCAGCAGCCTCTCTCACGGGGGTTCCAACCAAGGACATTCTGGAGGCAGCTACTTGGAGTTCAGTGCACACCTTTACCAAGCACTACCACCTTCCTTTATACTCCCAAAACCGGAGCTGGTTTTGCCACTGCAGTACTGCAGGGCATCCTAGCTTCGCCTAACCCAGTTTAGTACCAGCCACCCATCCATAGCTTTGGGATTCAACCCAAGTGTGATGACTGCAGCAGTATAACACTATGAACATAGTACAGTTTTGTACCTACCATAAATGTAGATGTTAGAGTGTATATACTGCTGCAGTCCAGGTTACCCCCTCACCATCCCCTCTACATACCAGGGTGTTAGTGTTAGCTCCATGTACATCAATCAATTGGATGCATGTCTATATGGTGTATTTGCTAACAGCTAGTACTATTGTTTATCTACTAAGGTATTTTTGCATAGCTATTGTATTGCCTTCCTAGTTGGGGGCACCTGACATCTGGGGCAAGAAAAACTGAAGAAAATGGCGTCTGCTGCCTCTTATACCCCTGTCACACTGACGTCAGGGAAGAAGCGATGACAACTGACGCCGGACCAAGGCTTTGGGATTTGGAAGACTGCGGGACCGCCTGACGACAGGATAACCCAAGTGTGATGACTGCAACAGTATATACACTCAAACATCTACATTTATGGTAGGTACAAAACTGTACTTTACCCTCCCTCCATCCCCTCTGAACTAGCTGGACTTATCTATACCTTTCTATCCTGTACAACCTTTGGGGTGTATTTGCTGGTAACTGAAGGCATTGTTTTTATTGTATATTTTGATTAGCAATATGTATTGCCTACCTACTTTAGGGCACCTGACATCTGGGGCAAGAAAAACTGAAGAAAATGGCATCTGATGCATCTTGTATACCCCTGGCACACTGATGTCAGGGAAGAAGCGACAGCAACTGACGCCGGACCAAGACTTTGGAACTCAGGCCGACTGCGGGACTGCCTGACGGCAGGATAACCCAAGTGTAATGACTGCAGCAGTGTGAACGCTCTAACATCTACATTTATGTTGGGTACAAAACTGTACTTTATATCTTTGCTGTTGAACAGTGAGAGCTTAGTTGACATTGAGCATTGGTAATTTTTCACTGGAGGCAGTGTTGCAGTTGCACAGGCCTTGGTGTTTGGCTTGTGTGATACATTTTGCAGTAAGTGCATGTCCAGATGCTGGTGCTAGAGTGTTAAAAAGGAGGGGGTGACCAAGAATTTTTGCATCATGCCTTTGAAATACTGGCAGCAGGATTTAGTTTTAACTTGTGTGTTAACTTGACTCCCTTCAATGTTGTCCGTCTCCTTCCTGTGCCCCTGCAGCCCCCTCCCCAATATGGTCACTTTCCCCTTGCCATACCCCTACAGCACCTCCCACCCACTAGTGTGGTCACTCTCCCACCTTTGTTTCTTGCTACATCTAGAATCCAACTTCCAAATACTTGTTCACTGAAGGAACCTTTTTTGCACTTTTTACTTTGAAAACTAGTTGCATGCAAATGTTTTCCGGACGTGGAGCTTGGTCACTACTGCCTTGGGCCAGAATATTGGCTGGCATACTGCTCAAGTGGGAGACCAGATGTCTTCACTTTTTTCAACTGGAAGCAATTGGTAACTATTCTGCCTGTTTTGGTTCCTTCCAAGCCACTTCCAGAGTAGTAGGCACCTTTTTTGATCCTTTGTATTTAATACTAGAATGCTTTTTCACGTTATTTCTAAATTTATGATGTAAAACATTTGAGGTCTTTGACCTCTCCTAAAAACGGCCTTGCAGGGTATGAAAACTAGACTTGAGTAGAGTAAAATGTTCATGTTTCACAGTTGCAGTTTTTGCAAAGTGGGTTATCTGGCTCCCGGTAGTCTACAGTCGGCACATCCGGTACAAAGGAAGGCAGCTGACGCCATTTCCTCAGTCTTTCTTGCTGCGGAGCCCGAAGCAAAAGCTTTCTGCACAAGTGCCGGTTGGCTGAGTACTTTATCTTTTTGTATTCAGACTGCTTAGTTGAAGACTTCCTCAGATAAGTACCCCATTGGGGACCCTATTTTCTTTAACGAATATCAGTTGCGGCCAATGCTGGCCAAGGATTCCTGGCTGGTGACTTTGGATCTCAAGGAAACTTATCTGCACATCCCCTTAAGGGAAAGCTGCAAGGCAGTTCCTTTGCTTAAGGGTGGGGAAGAGGCACTTCCAATTCTCTGCACTGCCGTTTGGCTTATCTACTGCTCCCAGAGTTTTTACAAAATGCCTGGCTTCGGTCATCGCTTTTTGCAGGCAACGAAACATGCAAATTTACCCTTGGATGATTCTTATTCAGGCAAACTCTCCAGAGCAACTTCTAAAGGATTTGGACTTTGTAAAGAACCTTCTCACCTCTTTGGGCTACACTGTCAACGAAAAGAAGTCAAAATTGGTACCCACCAGGGAAATTGCATTCTTGGGAGCAAAGCAAGTCTGAACATAGCCGCCCAGATGGTATCTCTCCCTCAAGCGAAACAAATGGATCTTTCGAATTACTTCAAGAATTTGGCAAGCATGACCCAGTTCTCTGCAAGGCAATTCCTGCAAGCCCTGGGATTCATAGCTTCATGTATTCTGATTCCTTATGCCAGACTGCATATGAGTAAAATGCAGTGGCACCTCAAAAACCTTTGGTGTCAACACACAGGATTTAGACTAGATTCTTCCTCTGATCTGCCTGCCTGCAGATGGAGTTCCTTTGGTGGGCGACTGCCTGTGCACAGAACAAAGGCCTGCCTTTCTGTCCACCTCCTGCCAGCCAGACTCTTACCACAGATGCCTCTGACTACGCTTGGGGAGCACATCTAGAGGGCAGATGCATTCAGGGGACTTAGAACCGTCAACAGTTTCATTTGCACATAAATGTGAAGGAATTGATGCCATTCAGCAGGCCTTGATGGCTTTCGAGCATCCTCTCCTGGTACTCTTCTAGTCAGGTTAGACAACACAATCATGTGGTACATCAAGTAGGGACGAACTCTTTCCCCCCCTGTGCAAAGCATGATACTATGGTCCATGGCATCTTCCATGGTCATTCATCTAACTCTGTTCCTCCCAGGAAGGCTCAACACCTTGGCAGACTGGTTGAGCAGGCAGGTCCCGAATCCTCACGAGTGGCAACTAAACAAGATCATCTTTCACATTCAGCATTGGGGCACTCCACAGGTAGATCTCTTCTCATCATGACAAAGCTTGGAAAGTGGATGCTCTTTCCCCTGGACACGGCTCTCTATGCATTCCCTCCTCTGCCTCCTCATCCCAGAGTGCTGTTAAAGATGAGGGATGAAGAACCAAGGGCCATGATCATAGTTCCAGACTGGCCTAGACAACATTGGTATCCACTACTTCACAGTCTCTCCCATCTCTGCCTTTGCATCTTCCCCTGATACCAGATCTTTTGGT
Source organism: Protopterus annectens (assembly GCF_019279795.1). Taxonomy (NCBI): domain Eukaryota; kingdom Metazoa; phylum Chordata; order Ceratodontiformes; family Protopteridae; genus Protopterus; species Protopterus annectens. Next base: position 165,739,176 of record NC_056731.1, on the reverse strand, counting down.
TCAGGAGAGGGGAAAAATTCTGCATCCTGATCTTCAGACTCTGCATTTGGCAACCTGGCTCATAATTTAAATCTTTCCCAACAGGTGGTTGAGGTCCTTTGTGAGGGCAGGAGGCCTAGCCCTAGGAAATCTTGCGCAGATAAGTAAAATACTTTCTATTTGGATGCAGACTGGAGAAGACCCTTTTCAGCCTAATCTTATTCTTTACTGTCTGGCAAGCTTGCTTAATGGTGGACTTTCTTTTCTTCTACGAAGATTCATGCTTCAGCTATTTCTGCTCATTGTTACTTTGAGCAACCCATTTTTTCTCCTCCCTTGAAACAGTTCCTCAGGGGAACTAGCAATTTAAAGCCTCCCAGAAGGGCACCTACTCCTTGTGATCTTAATTTTGTTCTTGAGAAGCTTGCTCTGCCATCTTTGAACCAGCTGCCTCAGCAGATTTGAAGTTTCTCTCCTGGAAAACTGCCTTTCTCTTGGCTATTACTTCAGCTATAAGAGTTTCTGAGCTGCAGGCCTTGATGGCAGAGCCTTTTGTCATCCATGTGAATCTGGTTTCTCTTCGAACTAATTATGCCTAAGGTGGTTTCTAGCCTCTCTTAGCCAGTCTATCCACCTGCCTATCTTCTTTCCTAATCCTCAGAATAAAGGAGGTTACTGCATTCTCTGGATGTGCATAGCTTTTACCTGGACAGGACTAAACCTTTTTGAAAGTGGGATCAGTTGTTGGTCAGATGTTCGTGTTTCACTGTTAGTCATTACAATTGGGTTATCCTGCTGGCAGGCTACCCGCAGTCTGCCTGAATTCCAAAGTCTAGGTCCGGTGTCGGTTGCTGTATCCTCTTCCCTGACATCAGTGCGCCAGGGATGTAAACGATGCAGCTGACGCCATTTTCTTCAGTCTTTCTTGCCACACGGTGCCCAAAGCAAAAGCAGTTTGCAAGTGCCGGTCAGCCGACTCCTGAGATTTTTGTGTTTGAATTTCAGATCCGAAGTCTTCATTAAAAGCTAAGTACCCCGTTGGGGAAACTTTTTCTTGCTCCAGACTGATGTTAGAAAAAGTTAATTGCATTTCTTGTGGGAAGCAAATACATCATAATGACTTTCATTCCTGTTGTATTCTTTGACTAGGCCCTGACCACGACTGTGCTAGATTTGACCAACGCACTTAAGCGTCGGTACGATTTTGCATTTCACTATTTTGGCAGAAGATTTTATTACACTATGTCATCTGATAGCCTTTCGACTACAATTCATAAGAAACGCAAAGAAAAGGACAAGCATCTGAGGTCCAAATCTGACGGCAAGGCTTCTAAGCCAGTCGCCGGTTCTCGGTGAGGAGCTTTCGCAGTCCCTGATGCCCGCTACTCTAGAGCCGCAGGCTGCTTTCGACTCCCACGTGGAGCAGACTAAGCTGCTGGATACTCAAGGTATTGGAACCTCGGAAACCATTCCCTCAGATGGGTCTGGAGCCGCTGAGCAGGCATCTGCTTCTGAGGGTGTTTTCTGGCCTACACAACTATATGTAAAAATGACTTCAGCTTCAAAGGAAAGACCAAAGCACCTTTAAAGACAAAAGCAAGTAAAACAGCCACATGGACAGGCCTCCATGCCTAAAAAACAGATGCTCAAAATGGCCGAAGACCTAATTACTTTGATCAGGGGTTCTCATCCCCCTCCTGATAAGAGGCCTAGGCAAGAGAAAGAATATGAATCTTCTTATCAGGTTTCCATTTCTTCTGATTCCTCCCTATGAGGATTCTGATGCTGAAGAATCTATCCCTTCAGCCTCTCCTGAGGATTATTCTTTTGGGGAAACTCTGCGTACCACGAGGGAGCATTTCCACTGGGAGAGCCAAGATTATTCAGAATCTAAGAAAAGGCTCAGATTTCCTTTTACTACCTCACCACTGGCCCCTTGCTATTCCACCTGTGTTAGACATTGTAGATGTTTTCTCAGAGTCCAGTCTGACTCCTGCCTCCAGCTCCTGTTAAGCCAGACAGATATTACAGGGTTCCTAACCCTGCTGCTGACCCAGAAACCATCTCAGGGTCCCAAAGGGGTTAAGGCTTCCACTGCAAAAAAAACCCTACCCCCTCTGACTGGGATTCTAGGGCACTGGATAGATGGGGAAAAAAGATTTACACTTCTGCAACCTTAAATTGCCAATTCCATATGCTTAAATATCAGCAATATATTATGTCATTGCTTAAACAGAAAATGTTAAATTCTGAATATGCAGAAAAAGAAATGCAGGATTTGTTGCATGCGGCTGAACAAGTTGGAAAACGTACTTTGCAATGTGGTTTTGATTCTTTGGAGGCCTCCTGCAGGGCCGCTGTTACGTGTTCTGTCATCAGGAGGCATGCTTGGTTAAAGGAACAGAATTTGCTTGATTATGTTAAAGCAAAATTATTAGATGCTCCATTACAGCATGATACTTTGGTGTTAAAGCAGAAGAGGTATTGAAGAAAATGGAGGACAAAGCAAAACCCATGCAAACAGTCAGGGATTTCTTACAGGTGCAGCCTCCTAGATTTAGCAGACACTGGCCTACAAAACAATTGGTCCTTTCCAGTGTCAGGCCACAAAGGGGCAGATCCTAGCCCCAAGGCTCATACAGGTCTAAACAGTGGGGTGCTTCTACCTCCAAAAGTGAAGACCAATCACAGCCATACAGGAAACGGTCACAATGACTTCCCCCTACCTGCACCAAGCACTTATCTAATGGCAGCACTATTAGTGGGAAAACTAGCACTTTTTCATCAAGATTGGCACATAGTAACCCAAGACAAATGGGTCTTGAACAGTGTCACAAGGCTACAAGTTGCCCTTTCATACCTTGCCAAGGGCACATGGTTTGCCAGACCTGCCAAAAAAATCAATGGGCAGAGGCGCACAAACTTTCATCCCTCATGGACGTGAGGGCCATTCAAGTACCAGAGCTAGAGCATTGACAAGGATTTTACTCTACTGTTTTTGGTGTCCAGAAAGGACAAAGCCTGGAGACAAATACTGGACCTATCAATTCTAAACTCATCTGGATATTCCAAAATTCAAGATTTTGACTTTGTAGCAGCTACTGCCCATGCTGAGCAAGAAAGCTTGGCTTGTGACATTAGACCTAAAAGAGGCATACCTGCATGTCCCAATCAGCCAATCCTGCAGAAGATTCCTCAGATTCATAGCGGACTCAACGCACTGCCAATTGTCTGCACTGCCCTTTGGCTTATCTGCTGCGCCCAGCGTCTTCACAAAATGCCTGGCTGCAGTAATTGCATTCTGCAGACAAAGAGGAATACAAATATATCCTTACTTGGGCGACTGCCTTATTCAAGCAGAGAACAAGGACAATTCTACTGCAGCATCTGGTGTTTGTAAAAAGATTACTAACATGCCTAGGGTACACAATAAACGAAAACAAATCAAAACTTGTACCCCCTCAAGAGATAATATTCCTGGGTGCAAGCTTAAATAGAACTGCCCAGATGGCTTATCTCACGCCAGACAAAGGCAACTGACTACTTACTTCAAACTTTTGGCAACAAAAGCCCAGTTATCTGCAAGAAAAATTCTGCAGGCTTTGGGCTTCATGGCATCCGGCATTCTGCTAATTCTATATGAAAGACTGCATATGAGGAGACTTCAATGGTACCTGAAGTGTTTGGACTTAACATTGCCACAGCCTGGAAACAATAAGTACCCTTATTCCCTGCCTGCAACAACAGTTTCGATGGTGGGCAAAGGCCCGTCACCACAAGGAACAGCCATTCACTTTACCCACAGCCCGGCAGACATTAACAGATGCTTCAGATTATGCCTGTGGGGCCCACATGGCAGGAAAATGTGTTCAGGGCACATGGTCTACAACCCAAATGCATCTACATAATCAAAAAGAGATGCTAGCTGTTCAGAATGCCCTGACAGCCTTCAAGGATCAACTTCACCTGGGACAACTGCTGATAGACGGACAATACTACAGTTATGTGGTACATAAACAGGGAGAATCTCATTCCTATCCCCTTTGCAGACTAGCCATGACTTTGTGGGACACAGCATTGACTTACCAAGTAAGTCTGCAGGCACAATTCCTGCCAGGAAAGATAAATACTCTGGCAGACGAACTAAGCAGAAATCTCAAGGATCCCCACGAGTGGATATTGGATCCACAAGTCTTCAGCATAAGGAAATGGGGATGCCCAGACATCTATTTGCCTCCCCTCACAACTGCCAACTACAGACATATTCTGCACAAGGACTTTTTGCAAGCATGAAAAGTGGATGCTCTGTCTTTCAGCTGGAATAACCTAACAGTATATGCCTTTCCTCCACTGCCTCTCCTCCCCAAGGTACTCCTAAAGGTCAGACAAGAGAAGCCAAAAATGATACTGATTGCCCCAGACTGGCCACGCCAGCACTGGTACCCAATCCTAAGGAACATGTCTCTATGCCCAGCCTGGACATTACCTCAGATTCCTCACTTACTGACCCAACAAAACAATCAGATCTTTCACAACCAACTCAAGACCTTAAATCTGGCAGCATGGCGGATAATGCAGTCATTCAAACTACCCCCCTTTCTAAAGCGGTGACGGATGTTATTTTAGAGGCCAGGAGGCCTAGTACCAGAAAATCATATGCAGAAAAATGGAAGTGATTCTGTGCTTGGAATCGGGCACAAGGAAATGACACGATTGTACCAAATATTCCTTCGATTTTGCAATACTTAAACTGAGATGCTGGACCAAAGGCCTATCCTTTTCATCTATTAAAATTCATGCGTCTGCCATTTCAGCTCATTACAATAGAGCCACCTATTTTTCTCTCACCCTTTACTAAGGCAGTACCTCAGAGGAGCAAAAAACTTAAGGCCTCCAAGGAGATCACCAATATCTGCATGGGACCTTAATTATGTCTTAGAAAAACTCACCCTACCTTTTGAGCCAGCTGCAACAGCTGACATAAAATTTTTATCTTGGAAAACAGCTCTGCTCCTAGCAATAACCTCTGCAAGACTAGTCTGAGTTACAGGCACTCATGGCTGTGGAACCTTTTATTTTCCATCCAGATAGGGTTTCTCTGAGGACAAACCGTACATTTATGCCTAAAGTAGTGTCCATAGGTTGGTACTAGGCTATCAGCCCTAGGGCCTATACAAGCCTAGCCATAACAATTCCCTGGCTATTTCTTCCCACATTATTTACTTTCCTGGACCCCTGTCTAGCAGGGCGACTGACGCCCTGGGGTGAATTTCCTTTCTCCCATCCAATCGTCAAGGTTCCTCTTGAAGAGGTCCAAAGAGGCACTCTGCTTGACATGTATGGGCAATCTATTCCAGAGTCTGGGGAGTCTCTGGGTCAGGAACCTATCCCTCCAGCATGTTTTGTTTATTGTGATGACAAGGTTTAGATCCCTGGAGCATGTAGCTCTGAGGGATTGGGATTTCTTTAAGTGTAGCATGTCCAACAGCTCTGGGTTTGACATGGCCTTGTATGTTAAGCAGAGATCGCCTCTGAGTAGACGATATGCGACAGAGTATAGCTGGAGTTTTTTAAGTCGGTCAGCGTAGGGCATCTGCTTTAGGCCTGTGATTCTTTTAGTGAGGTATTTCTGAGGCCTTTCCAGTTGTTGCAGATGTCTTGAGAGGTACATACCAAATGGGGCGTTGTATTCTATAATGGGTCTAATGAGGGATGAGTACAGTGGGACAATGACCTCCTTTTTTCTGGATGAAAAGCCCTTCGTGATGAGGTGTGCCACATAGAAGGATTTCCTGACTGTTGTGGCGATGTGGTTATCGAAGGTGAGACCACTGTCCACCTGTGTTCCCAAGTCTCTTATCACACTTTCTGTGTTTAGTGTACTGCCACCTATATGGTATTTCATGGATACATGTTTTTTCCCAAAGGGGATAACAATACATTTCTTGGCATTGAGCTTGAGCCCATGGCTCTGGCACCAAGCATCTGTTTCTGTAAGGCCCTTTTGTAGAGTATCCACATCATTTGGGGATTCAGTAATGGCTTCCAGTTTGCAGTCATCTACAAACTTTGTTAGCCAGAGTCCCTTAGTGTTGACCTGTACTTCAGAGAAGTAGATGCCAAACGAGCGGCCCCAAGACTGAACCCTGAGGTACTCCACTTGTCACTTGTCTGGAACTGGATTTGGAGTCTGCTACTTTTACAGTGTGGGTTCTATCAGTAAGCCATTTAGCAACCCATTGGGTGACATGGGGATTAATGCCCAACTTAGTAAGTTTATCTATGATTCCAGAGTGGGGGATGGTGTCAAAGGCCTTGGCAAGGTCTAGATAGGCTGTGTGGACCATCTTACCCTTGTCCATGGCTCTGAAGACTGATTCAAAGAAGTCAATCAGGTTCAGGAGACAAGATCGGCCCTTCACAAACCCAAACTGGGTGGGGTCCAGTGTTTGAAGGTTGCCAATGTCTTTGTTTATAAGTTCCATGATAATACGCTCCATAGCCTTGCAGATGAGGCTTGTCAGACTGATGGGACGGTAGTTTCCGGGATCCAAGGTGGATCCCCCCTTGTGGATTGGGATAACTGTAGCTCTGCGCTACTCAGTGGGCACGAAACCTGAGGTGAGGCTATGATTAAACATGACACTTAGGTGAGGTGCCAGTTCATATTGTAGTTCATGTAGTACACAGCCCGGGATGTCATCTGGTCCCATGGATGCTGTATTCTTGGCTTTAGAGTGTGCTTTTGTACCTGTGTGGCCGTTATTACTGGAATTTGGCAATCTTCCGGTATTGAGATGGGCCATTTATGGGGTGAGAGGGGGGTGAAGTTGACACTGAATCGATCTGCCAGGATATTGGCAATATCCTTTGGATCAGTATATTTAATGCCATTCTGTTTTAGCTCAGCACAGATCTGAGCATTGCCATTTAGATTCTTGACATAGTTATAGAATGCTTTGTGGTTGTCTTTGGAATCTTTGGCAATTTTATTTTCGTAACTAGCTTTGGAGGATTTTGAGGCATCTCAGTTTCTTACTGAGGTTAGTAAGGGAGTTTTTTGCATCCTGGGATTTTCCTCTTCTGCAAAAGTTTCTTCCTTTTGTTGTAAAGTTTGTTTATGGCAGGGGACCACCAGATTGGCTTCCTTTTTTTGGAATAGAGCATTTTGGTTCTATTTGGGATGGCACGATTCATGCATGAGTGGATGTGCTCGTACAGTGCCTTAGTGTAGGATTCAGCAGTTGAACTTTCAGTTCCCGTCTGCATGGGTGTTATGAAGTTTGTCACTTCTGACTTGAGTAGCATGAAGTTGGCTTTGGAGAAGTTTTTTATGGTGGTTTCTTTACTTGGGGGGTGGGATGTGGATGTTAAGGGTGATTAGCTTATGGTCAGACCTGACTAACGAGTGTGGTCCTTCACCCATCTATTCACTTGCCCACCTTTTATCCAAACCCACAGAGTAAGGGTGAGAGACTTCTGCTTTCTTTGGACATAGGCAGCTGCGCTTCTACTTGGCCAGAACCAAGTCTTTCAGAAAGACTGAGCAGTTACTAGTGACGTGCTGCAGGATCACAAGGAAAGGCTATCTCAAAGAATACTATTTCAAAGTGGGTAGGCCACTGCATTCGTTATTCACAACATGGCAAATCGGTGCCTAAGGGCATTGGGCCACATTCAACCAGAGCAGCAGCCTTCCTCAGAGGGGTACCAACCAAGGACATTTTAGAGGCTGCAACCTGGAGGTCAGTGCACACTTTTACAAACCACTATCATTACCACTCTACTCTAAATCCAGGGCAGGCTTTGCCATTGCAGTTCTGTAGGGTGTCATAGCTGCTCCTAATCCTATTTAGCTCCAGCCACCCAACCTTAGCTTTGGGATTCAGCCAAATTGTAATGACTGCAACAGTGAAACACTATGAACCTAGTACAGTTGTGTACCTACCATAAATGCAGATAGTTTATTCACTGTTGCAGGCCAGGTTACCCACCCACCATCTCCCTTATCTTTGCTGGAACTTACCTGTACTTCTCTATTCTATACAACCTAAGTGGTGTATTAGCTTGTAGATGAAGGAATTATTTACTTTGGTGCATGCATGATTTATGGACATATTTTTAGCCTACCCGTTTGGGGGCACCTGACATCTGGGGCAAGAAAAACTGAAGAAAATGGCGTCTGCTGCATCTTTTATACCCCTGGCTCACTGACGTCAGGGAAGAGACGACTGCAACCAACACTGGCCCTAGACTTTGAAATTCAGGCCGACTGCGGGTAGCCTGCCAGCAGGATAACCCAATTGTAATGACTGCAACAGTGAATACACTCTAACATCCGCATTTATGGTAGGTACACAACTGTACTTTTTTCTTCTGGAGCTCAGGGGATAGCTATTTCTAAACAGACCATTTCTAAGTGGATTGCTCATTGTATTCAATTTGTTACTTACAGCATGGCAAGGTTCCTCCAGAGTATTGGGACCCATTCTGCTAGGGCAGCCTGTACCTCAGCAGCTGTTTTAAGAGGTGTACGTACTAGGAACATCCTGGAAGCAGCTATCACAAAGCATTACAATTTACCCTTGTTTTTTTTTTTTTTTTTTTGTCCAGGGCTGGTTTTGCCACTGCATTGTTGCAGGGCATCATCAACCTTTAAACGGTGGGTGTTCCTCCTCCCTTTTGTTTTTTTTTCCTGGGCTTTGGGAATCAACCCATTTTGTAAAGACTACAACAGTGAAACGCAATGAACTTAGTTGTGTACACTTACCATAAATGTAGATGTTAGAGTTGTATACACTGTGTTGCAGTCCTAGTCTCCCCCCCCCCTTTGTCCTAGGGCCCAGACTGGATCTTTCTTTTACTGGTCTATCCTTTTTTGGTGGCTCCTGACAGTTAAGGCAAGAAAAACTGAGGAAATTGCATTGGCTGCCTTCCTTTGTACTTGATGTCAGGCTTAAACCAAAGGCAGCCTGCGTCCTATACCAAGGGCTTGGTATTCTGGCCTATTGTGGGCTACCGGGAGCAGAATAACCCATTTTGCAAGGACTGCAACAGTGAATACACTCTAACATCTACATTTATGGTAAGTGTACCCAACTGTACTTTATTGATGTTGATACAAGTGGTGCTTGTTGGCTTGGTAAGGACTTCTTATACTGTTGCAGTGAAAGTGTTCTGTGCAAAAAAGGAGAAACTCAGAAATGGAGGTTTAAAGTTCTGCGTATGGAGAGCTTAAGGCCTTAGTGACTAAGTTGTGCTAAGAACCAAGGGCACCGGATCCAGTGATACATTAGTTGGTGTACTTCAGTTTGTGTCCCCTACTTACTGTGTCCTTAACCCTTCTTGATCTCTGGAGGCAGTAGGTGGGAGCTTGGCTTGTACTACCAACCAGGTTTAAAGTAAAAATTTGCTAGATGCTTGTGGCAAATGTCCAAGAAATTAAATTTATACTGTACTCGTATGCCCCCTTTCCCAGCAAAGTACATCTTCGTATTCTATATGAAGGAAGCATTCAGTGGAATACTTTACTTATTCAGCTTAATTCCTTGTCAACATAATGAACTACCTGCAATTTTTTTACACCGGGACTGGCATCCAAAAGCCAGATGCCTGCCTTAGTTTTTGGCCTCAAACTGGGCATGTGGTACAAGGATTTAGAAATTATATTGACATTTAGAGGAATACGTTTTCAGATCCACGTATTTGTGCATAAAGTGGGACATGCTCAGAGAGCTTGAACTTGGTGTTGAAATTCCAGGGTAATGCCACAAAGGTTATGAACAGGTTTACAGAGGGAGCTTTTAGACTGCAGAATTATGCTAAAAAGTTTGGATGTGAATCCCTTGTTGCTTCTGGAGTTAGAGATGTTAACAGGTAGGGTTAAGACACCTGCTTAAGGGTGTAGGCCTTTCCATGGGATGAGGACATTTACTAGACATTCTTGGACACAAGTTTGCTCCTCTCATTTAAATTGGTTGAGGTAGTTCATGGTGCAGTAGGACCCCTCTTGCTAAGGAGTGGCCCCATGTGTAGAAAGCTAAGAAAGATCACTTCATGTACAGGAGGGCTGTCTAAAAGCAGGTATGGGGTTGCAAGGGAGGTAGGCAGCAAGGTGAAGAGGATGAAAAAAGCCTCCTGGTCAATGTACTAAAGAGTAGTGCTCACTCTTCCCCTATATACTACCTTAAAGTACCGCACCCACAGACTCAAACATGTTTAAAACATCATGGCATGATGTTTCCTACACTTTAACAGCACTCTGGGATTATGTACAGGATTTTAAATATTTTTATATGTAATTCCAGACTCTGACCACCTGGAGGCTGGCATATTGACGTGGTTTGGATGAATCCGGTTGCCATCCGGTATCCCAGAAATCAATGTTTGGCTCAAATGTTACACCATGCAGGCCTCAGTTTGCCTAAAGTTCCTGTCATTTCATAGATGTTGCATGCGTACAAAGTACTGAGTAAAACAGAACAGTGCAAGTAACATTCCCTGCTGCTGGATGACTACTTAAAACAAACAGTGCAAATGCCACAGAACACACGTAAAGTGCTGTTTACTGCTGTCTTTTTTTCTAATTTAGTTTAAATGGTACTCTTTTGTGAGACTATGAATTCCAGTCCATTTACTTCTCCCTTCCCCCATAACACTTAGCTTCCCTAGCTGTCAAAGTCCTGAGGGTAATTTGACCTGGTATTCCATTGTTTGGCAGATCTCAGCAGGGTGCTTGATCTTTGCTCTAGCATTTCCTTTGTTAGAGGGGACATTTTTTTGCTGCACTATAGCCATGGCCTTACTTGACTGCAATCACATCCAGTAAGGTCTTGCACTGAGTAGCTAAAGAATAAAACATTTATACTATTAACCAGTTTAGATCTTTATTAATTTAAGTGTTAAGGTATCACTTCATGCTTCCACCTTGTTAAAAATTGAGATTTACATGTGCAGTGTGTTGGTATGCAGTGTTTGCCTTCATATGTTTTACTCCACTGGTTGGTTTGCAAAAAAAAGCCTTTTGCAGTGTCCCTGGATTTGTCTTTGTATATACAAACCACATTGCTATATTTTCCCCTTCCCTTTTCTTGTGCCCAGAAGTCACTTATAACAAAGTAAATTTTTTATTGTTTTTTTTTTTTTTTAAATAAAGTACATCAAGGTTAACTTACCTTGAATCAGATAATGGATGCCACTGCAAAGAATCACTGTTGAAATATTTGTGCATGGACAAAATCCCTTACTAAATCTAGTTGCCAGCCTCCAGTTCAATTGGTGCTATGGCTTTAATATACTGGTGTGTTTGCTCATTCCTTCCAAATATCTCCACCATTACATACCAGTTTTGCAGTGTAGTAACCACCTGACATGCCCATATACCTTTAGCCATCAATATGCAGCTACTCCTGTTCATGTGAGTATGTGAATTCATTTTCAGAGTTAAGGTGTGGAAGCTACACTGAATAATTCTAGGTGCTTGTTCAGGTTTCACATAGTGCTTGCTTACAGCTACTCTCATGTTAAGCCACTATGAATATGTTGCACTGCCACCTCTGATACCAGGGTAATGTTTTAATCTTTCTATTCTCGCACTGCACACCAGCAGTATCTGGTGCAAAATACAAGAGAGAAGTATGCAAGTGATACACCACCATTTGCCGTGCAGAATGTACAAGTATGCATACCAAATTTCTGTGTTTCCAAACATCGGTGTTACTACACTACTACTGAATAAAATGAACAGCACTCAGGCTGGGGGAAGGACATGGGGAGCCATGACATCACAGAATGGGTGGGTCTTATTATTTTAGTTGGAATCAGATGATGGCTGTGGTGATGTCACTTTAGGGGAGGGAACTGATTAAAAAAAGTACCTGCACTGCCTGGCCTCTGTCAGTAATTGGGCGACTCCAGCAAGCTTTATTCAAACGTGAGAGAATCATTTTGCAAGTGAAACCATCACAATATGAGAAGGTAGGCTTCTGTTACATAAGTAAGGGGAATTATAAAAATTGTAATTGCTTTATTGTTGCTTTACAGAGGACAATGTAAATAGGGAGGAAAAGGGCCGTGAAATTGAGGAATACTTTAGAGAAACCTGTTTTACTCTAAGATCCTTTCACTGTCTTCTGTTCCCCTTCAAATAGAACTAAGAGTTCAAAGTACCTTCCCCCTTTTTTTAGAATGCTTTTTATCTTTCTAGAGCAGTAGGAAGTACCATGGATAGGTTTGGCTCAGTTGCTTGGGTAGGAAAAATGATTTTATTCCAGGCCATTTCATTTTTGATAGAGCCATGCACATTCTTACCCAGAATCAGTTCTCTGTGGTTCTACACGAATTGTGTACTGCTGCCAGTTTTTACTAACTTGGAATTAAAAAGGTGGAAGGGTGCCATCTTCCAGATAGGTTACATTCTGCTTAGCAGCAACTAAAGAATTCACTCAGTCTGGCAATTTGTGTATATGGGTATTTGCCAAGGAAACTGAGCAGGCCTGTCTCAAATTTACCATATGCTTGGTGAACTTTAAATCATTTGCTTTTGTTTGTGACACTCATCTGCTCACTCAGGCATGGCTTTAAAAAGTAGTTAGGCTTTTTCATGTACTTTTTACTATTACCATATATTTAGGGAAAATCGGTGCTAAAAAAAATTCTGCCCTATCATGATATTTCGGATTTTTATCAGGATTTCTGTTTCTTTGCACCTCCATCTTTATGTAAAGTAAAAAAAACTGTTTTGCTGTATGTTGCATTACTAACTTTTTGTAGTTTTCTTCCTTTTTTGAGAGATTTCTCCAGTATGGCTGATATCTTTTGCCTTTAAAAAGTGCATGCCCTGTGGCCCCAAGTTATCAAACTTGGATGCACATTCTAAGTGTGTATACTGTTTTGGGGCTGCACACTGGAATGACCAGTGTGCCATATGTACAGCCTTTGGTACCCAGGCAGTAGTTCAGAGGAAAAACAAATGTTTTCGTAAAGGGCTTCTTCCTGCCCCTGTAGGAGAATTGTTCAAGTGTTAGCATAGTGATACTGGAGCTTCCCTTTGTCTTAGAAGTCTGTGGATAATCTAAAGGGAATAATTGCTAAGAGGAGGGAGTCTAGAAAGCACTCTACAGATCGGCCTTCATCCTTTCTGGCATCCTCTGCTCAGACTCTTGAATCTTCAGATCTTTAGATCTGATGCTTTTCTCCAAACCAGTCCTGACTGGATCAAAGTCTCCCTCGTTCCCAGAGATTTTTTTTTTTACTAAAGCCAGTTTCTCCTCTGCGCCAATTGCCTTTTATTCGAGATGGTTGGCTATCTCTCATTCAGACTTCCTTCCACCATTTCCCTCCTGCGATCAGTTCAGTCAACCAGGAGCCTTTCTGAAGCAGATGTGGCTGCATGATGAAATTTCTCTGGATCCACAGTCAGTTGGAGGTCATCCTGTCTCCAGCTGTTGCTAGACTGAGGCACTGTTTCTTTTCACATGATGGCTCCTACCCTGTTCTATTTGTTAGACTATGGGGGTCTAGATCAGAGTACTTCTCAAAGGTTGTCCATTCAGGAACCAAAGATCTATCTTCTACTCCGGTGCTATCTCTGACTCGTATGGTTCTGATATATATTTGAGCCAGAATGATCCCAGAGCTGAAGCTTTGGCATTGTATCTGGAGAACAACTCCAAAGGCTTTGGAGCCTCGGCGCAGAACAGCTCGACGCTGAATCTGGCAGAATGAAGTTCAGTGGTTTGCCTAGTGATGTGGCTTCAACTCCCCCATACAGATCTCATCCTCCTTTGACATTCGAGGTGGTGAAGAAAGGGAATCCCCCAGTCAGAGTAAGTACTCTTGCCATCTCTCCTCCATCTGTCCCTAAGAGTCCCCCCTAGTTCTGGCTGTCCTTTGTGTACCAATTAAGGACCCAGGATGATCGTGGGCAGATGGAGCCAAGATAGAGCAGTCTGCATTTTTGAGTTTTGTCAATAGCCTTTAACACCAAAGCCAAAGGTGACCTCAGTTTGTGTGGGGAGGTGGCTCTCCATACAGATCTCAACCTCCTTTGGCATTATAGGCTGTCAAGAAAATACTCCCCCAATCAGTTATGCAGACTACTTTCTAGCTCTTTTCCACCCATCCCCCTATTAAATGCTTCTGGTCCTCCTTTTTCTCATCCAGTGTACATGGGGCAGCCAGAACTGCTTCTTGTCTGCCCTATAGGAAACTTGCAAGGCTAAGTCTTCTCTGGGACATTCCACTGGAGAGGCTTCACAGAAGCATGTGTAAAAGGAGGCAAGTAGACTTTCTTTCCAGGAGTCTTTCAGAGGACACTGATTTAGATTGGGAGGAGTCCCATAGTGATCTAATTTTGGAGAAATTCTTTAACTGCGATAGGTTGGTGGTCCTAGAGATTTTCAGGTCCGCCTTAGCTGCTACTTTATGGTTGTCGTCTCTGTGGATGAAATGGTGAATTTCCTGTCTGATTGGACTTTGAAGGAGCCAGATGTGGCTGAACCAATTCACTGTAAGCCATATAAGTTTCTCTCTGAAGGATAGACAGCATTGGAGCAAGGATGTCTGCTGTAACTTCCATAGTAGTAGCAGTGGTCACCAAAAAGGGCTCTTGGAGGAAAGCTGTTTTGTCCACCCCCCCCCCCCTAACAGTCAAGGTCACTGAACTGGTTTGAGAAGTAGACTTGCTCTTCACCTACCTTTTCTCTGACTGCTCATCTTGACATGCACCATAAGATTTCAGAGGGATTTGACCAAGAAAATCTCCAAGCTTCCCACAAAGTCTCTCTATAGAGGACGAGTAAACCCTTGACTCTGTTAGCCACTCTCCAGTCACTGTCCGATGTCTCAATGCATCTTATGAAAGGCACTTTTCGTGTTGCAGGTATGGGTGTTAGTGATGGGAGACCCGCTTGAAGTGCTCTGCGAATACGTAAATGTACATTCAAGACATCCTTTATTAATGTTATGTTTGACGGCTCAACACATTTTGGGCCTGAAGTGAATGGTTCTTTACCCCCAGAGTTTTTTTGTAGGAACCAGAATTGGGGGAGGGTGGGGGGGTTATGGTTAAACGTTTCATGGTTTCTGTACTGACAGAGACCCCCTCCCCAAGGCTTCACAAGGGGACTTCTGCCCTGTGAAGGAAGGCAATTAGAAGTGGACCACAGAACCAAAGCTTGAGGTCCCTTCACCAAGAAGCCTGATCAGTCCTACTGAAGGGTTGCCAGACTGCCATTCACTGGAGGCAGTCAGGGAAGGGGTCTGTCCTTGCACCCCAAATTCTAGAGGTCAATCATGAACAATAGATGGGTGCAAAGGATGTTAACCAAGCTAATCTTGGTCATCATTTCATTAACCTGAGGGTATTGGTTCCAATCCTTTGAATCAATCTGCTTTAACAGCTTGAGCTTCTTGACTCTAGCTCCTCCATATACCCACGATGCCTCGCTCCCCCAATGTAACCTGATCTCGTTTGCTGCATTTTGCTTTAACGGCGAGTTTGCCTGGCTCTTGAGCTTCTTCCAGTAGAAGTTAAATTATTGGGATTTTGAGCTTTTCTTTTCGTTCTCTTGTGTTCTTTTTCTGCTTTTCAAGACCTATAGTTGTCCTTGTTGTCACTTTCCTTCATTTTAAATTTGTCTCATCGCTGTTAGCCAGGTTTCTCTGCAGTTAGTGCTCTTTTTTCAAAAAAAAAAAAAAAAAAAAAGTTCACCAAAATTCTCTCAAAGATGTCAGCGAAATCCCAGGATTTAAAAAAAAAAAAAATGAATTTACACTCCCTGAAGACGTCAAAGGAATTGGGTTTATTGCTTAGGGCCTATTCATCTTGAGGCCACTTATTTGTCAGGCCTTCCACCCCACCCCCAAGGCTCTGGCTGACAGGAGTAAGCTAGTCAGAGGTTTGCTGCCTCCTCCCGCCATCTTGGGGATACAGTTGACATCAGGGGCTCAACCCTCCCGAGAGGCCTAATGACACCTGGGAGAGTAGTAAGTGTTCCCCCATGCGTAGAGCTGCTCCGAAAGGCTCTGAGGTTGATGGAAAACCAGCCCAGTCGAGACAGAGCTCTGTTCTGACTTTTTCTTCTACACTCCAATCACCCTTCCTTGTTCCAGGGCAGTGTAACTTGCCACAGTCTCCTGCTGTGATGGCCCTGTACTCTGCTTTGACGGTACAGGTTCCGAGAGCTTGGTCCTGATCTCCCAAGAGATTCTAGAGACCCCATTCTGCATCTTCCAGGCCTTCTAGAAGTGTTTCCTAAAAGGACATTGGTAGAATGATTAGGCAGTTCCTTCTGACCCAGATTCAGATGGTGTTTGTTTAGACTCCATCCGTGTCTGGATCTTTGAGAGGTTCACCATTCCGAACTTTAGCGACTCAGATCTGCCCCTTGGTTTCGAAGTCTTTGGTGCTGTTCTCTGCTGCTAAGGATTTGAGGATGATAGAGAGATCTTTGCCTCTGGCTTTCCCGACCCGCTCTACTCCAGTGGCTTTGGTTCTGTGCGCGTCTCAGAGCTGTAGTGTCTAGATTGGTTCGGGGGGGGTGGTGACACCAACTCTGCCTTTGCTAGCTAAGCTCAGATTTCCCTCTTTGGAGCAGGAGGTTTAAGCTCTGAGGTCTGGTCTGGTGGCTTTGGCTCTGGTGGGAAAGCCCTTGCTGGCTCGGAACACTTCTGCTTTGAAGTGGTGGAGAAGGTTCGGGCCCATCCTGAGATGACCCTCTGCTGTTTTGCCACAGTACACCCCCGCCCATTCTGGTTTGGCGCAAGAAGCCTCTTCTCTGCTGTGTGGACTGCTTGTCCCCCAGAGCCTCCATAATCTCCCCATGGCGGAACCTCAAGCATCTTCTGATGCCTCCTTGGAGCATCCCACTGAATAGCTCCCTCGGAGGAGTCTGTAAAAGATGCCACATTGATTCCCCTATGGAATCTTACTACAAACCCAGATTTTGAGGAAGGAAAAGGGTCCACAGTCATTAGCTGTCTGTCTCCTTTGGAGATATTTTAAAAATCCTGTGCCAAAGGAGGAGTTGGTCAGCCTGAACCCTTCCTTTGGTGACTTGTGTCCACCCCATCTACTATCTGTCACCCACCCCCCCCCAGCCGAACTCGCTGATCCAGCTGGCGATGTCCGGAGCTTGGAAGGAACTGGACACAGAAAATCCGAAACGAGTGCACAAGATTCTCCAACGCAGATAAGTTGGTTTTGGACCAAGGCTGCTGCTGTAGATGCCATGGATGCTGGCGGCAGCTGTAAGAGGGAGCTTTCCCAGGAGAGCTAATCTGTCCATCCCCTGAACAGAGAATCCCAGCCGTTTGAGAGACTTTGCAAAGGTTTCCCCCTCTTTCCCATTCACCTTGAGGATGTTGAAACTGTCTCACTGTACAAGTCTACAAAGGGACTTTAGAAAACACACCTTCTGGATCGACCACATGGTCCATGTCCACTGAGGATCAGAAAACCATTTAGTCCAAACTGGCCACCTGGAGAGGGTATCTCAAGGTCTGCCAGTTCAGGCATTGCCACAGGGTGTTATGCCTGGATGAGGCTGTGCACTTTTGCACAGCTTTTCAACGAGCCTTTATTAATGCCCCCTTTTACCGCTCCACCTTGTTTGGACCAACTGTTAGAATCTTTTTTTCCAGAGTGAGAAGGATGAAAAGACCTTGTATGCCATCGGAATCCATTTCTTTACCCCACAGAGGACTTTCTCCAGGAACCAGCATGGGATTAAGAAAAAAGAGGCTTCAGTAGGTGCAAGGTCCTTTTCATGACACCTTGGGGGGAGCATAATCAAAATGGAAGAAGCCACCCTTGTGTTCGAGGGTATCTGTGGAATCGGGGTTCTTGGGGAACCTCTCTGCACAAGCCGTTCCAGTGATCCTGAACATTTCCCAGACTGTTCTCCTGGGAGGCAGTCGGGGGGGAAATTCTCCTTGCACCCAGTAGCTTGGGAGGGCATCATAAGCGACAAATGGGTGCCAAGGATCATTTCCTGAGGATACTTCATTCCCTTTCTGGAAAATCCCAAGAAAAATAACCTCCCCGATGATCCACCCAAGTAAAGGAAGGATGTGGCTGACTCATCCAAGAGGCCCCCCCCCCGATCAAGTTGGATCAGGCTTTTACTCCAGATTCCTTTTAGTACTCTCATAGATGGGGGACTGGAGACCTATTCTTGATTTGACCTCTGAACAAGTCTGTAAGGCACATGAAGTTCAGGATGGTCGCAGTCCAGTCCATCCTGCCTATCTCTGGAAGGCGGATGAATTGATGTACTCTGTGTACTGAAATGACATGAACTACCAAATAAAAATGGACAGATGCTCCAGGCAATTCCTAGGTTTCAGGCTGGGAGGCAGTCATTACCATTTCAGGTCACTTACTTTTGGTCTCACCACTGCCCCCAGGGTGTTGTCATATACTTGGCAATGCATGTCAGACTGCAGAGTTTCCAGATTTTTCCATATCTGGATGACTGGCTTCTGAATGATCAAACCAGTCATGTACTCATTCAAGCCAGAGATTACTTACTACAGCTGGCCCCAGCTCTAGGGATAATTATCAACGTGCAGAAATCCCAGCTGGATCCATTTCAGGTCACAGATTTGATTGGGGCTGGTCTGAATTCAAGGGCATCAAGTGCTTATCTGATGACAGACAAGGTAACTAATCTAAAGTCATATCAGACAGTCTAACCATACCTCAGGCTCCAGCCAATTTAGTTCTCAGAACATTGCGTTCATTGGTGGCCACAATAAGTCTCCTGCCCATGGCTCTCACGTGAGGATATTGCAATGGACTGGGCAGGGGCATTATCTGGGTCACAGTCCGAGGCATGTGGATGTCCCAGGAGACCCAGTTGTATATCAGTGTAATGGTGATGAGAGCAGTTCTAGCGTTGCAAGAACTCTACAGCTTTCTACCTCTGGGGACTATTGCATTTCAAATTGACATCAGTAGTTTGGTACATCAACAAACAGGTGGAAGTTGGGTCCTACCCCCTATGTCGACAAGCGATGAGAGTTTGGCAGTGGGTGGTCTCTACCAGCCGCTTTCTTGTAGCAAAGCATATTCTGGGAGTCCCAACATATTACCAGACCTTAGAGTATTACTGATGCCTTACAAGTGGTCTCTCAATCAGTCAGTGGCAGACTTGATGTTACAGAAAAGTGGTTTCCCTTGCTGTGATCTGTTGGCATCCCATTAAAACAAGAAATGCAGCAGTTACTTTGCCTTTATCCCTCCTCATTGACTGTCACCCATGGACGCGGTTGTCCATGCTTTTGCCCTCCGGTCTTTTCTATGCCTTTCCTCCTCTACCACTAATTCCCAACTTTTTACAGAAAGCTTTCAGGTTGCAGAGGAAAGTAATCCTTATGGCTCCCTTTTGGTGACTAACCTGGTTCACCTTACTTAGGTCTCATCTTGTTTGCTGTCTGAGGTTGGATCCGGTCCCAGATCAGCTGTCACCCATCAGGGCGTCCCCATCCAGACATATACAGGGCCTGAAGCTAACCGCATGGTTTCTCCACTTCCGATGGCAAGATATCCCAGGCTTTCTTCCCCCGTTCGAGAGATTTGGTTCTTCTCACATAGGTGTTCGCCACTTTATAAAAGCAAATGGAAAAGATTTTATTTTGGGGCTAGACAAAGATCCTTTTACAGCACCGGTGGCAGTCGTACTTGACTTGACTTTCCTTTTCGGTGATGGAGCTAGTTATTTTGCTGTCAAAGTCCAGTTAGCAGTTGTATCCAGTTTTCACGTTGGCTTTTATTCCTTATACTTTGCATCTACTGAGCTTTGTAAATCTTTTCTTAAGGGCATTTTCCTGCTCCAGCCTCCTGAAAGATACTAATCCACTGTGGGATCCAGCGATGATTTTGCACCTGCCCTTTTAGCCTGCAGCTACTGTAGATTTCAAATTACTTTCTTTGAAAACTTTCTAGTAGCTGTCACACTTGAAAGAAAAGTATCTGAACTGCAAGGTCCTCTAAATTTATGTACTTGATTTTTTTCACAAGGATAGTTGCCTTGTGCGCAAATCCTTCGTTTTTACCCAGGGAGGCTAAGCAGGGGAACATTAATCAGTCCACCAAATTTCCATTTTTCAAAACAAAGGTGACTGTCCTCCATTTGCTTGATGTTCATAGTCCGTTTCGGGTTTAGTTATAGAACCAAGCCCTGTAGGAAGGCTGATCAATTGTTCGTATCCTTTTCAGTTGCAAAAAGAGGTAGATCCGTTACCAAAGTCTCACTAGTCTGATGGTTGAAAGACTTGCTTTTATTTATTTTTCCATAAATATTCCCTTAACAGGACCTGTCAAGGCCCACTCCACAAGGTCTATGGCTACTTCTCATGGTTTTTGGTCTAGTTTGTTTGCTCTGCAGCTACTTGGTCTAACGCCCATACATTTATTACGCATTACAAATTGGATATCATATCTAGGAGTGGAAGTGTTTTTGGTTCTGCTGTTCTGTGGAGCAGCTTTCCATGAGGGCCCTCCTGGATCTTAGTACAGTAAACTCTTGGTTAGCTGGCACCCATGGGGATTGATATGCTGGATAACTGAAGTTTCTGGTTGCTTGAGAGTTACTGTTAAAAAATAGGCCTGGCAAGTACTGTACCCTATACCATTTGGTTTGACTTGTTCTTAGGTTGGGGAGAGGGAATTAATTACCATCTTCCTTTTTAAAGCACACTAAGTCTAAAAACGTAAGGTATGTTTCTGCGTTGGGGGTGGGGGAGACAACGTGCAACCATTGACAATTATGTATAGCTTTGATTTTTATTTTTTTCTGGTTGATTTAGTTCCAGTTAAAGTTTACTGTAGCTGGAGACTGTTCCAGTCCCGCAGGTTAATGAAATGAAGAGGATATCTATTACCATAATGTTCCATTTGTGTTGTCAGTCTTCATTTCCATTAACCTTTCCTCCCTCCATCGCAGAAAAAGGCCTGATGCAGAGGACAACACTGTAGACACTTGCTCTGCTTCTCTGACAACACTGCTTTCCAGTTGCCCTTTGTACTTTGGAAGACTGCCCCCATTTGGTGGAGGTGGGATGCTAGTATAGTTCAGTGCTGGTTTACACTTGCATCTTATTTCCCCGTCAGTAGCCATAAAACTGAGGATTCAGTATGAGAGGTGTCTGACAGCTCATAACTAAATTGCAGCAAGACCCCTCCCTCCAAAAAAAAAAATGCATGTGTTTTACAGTGTAATTGGTACATACAGTGTTGAATGCATACATCATAACTGAACAACTGATTCTGGAGTGGAGAGAGGCAACTGGGTTACACAGAAAAGCCCCATTCAGGAATGAAAAATTTACAGGCTAGAGCTGTGAAGCTTACGGTGTTACCACTGAACTAGTTTTAATTTTTCAGACATTTTCTAAATTACTAACTGGAAGCATCTGTTTGGCTTGACATGAAGTTTAAAACCTTTTGCGTAGACTTTTTCAGCATAGATCCTAAATTGCTGTCTGTTTCACTTCTTGGTATTTCATCTTTAGTCTGTAAGATTAAGTTCTGTGTAGTTAATTTCTGTCTTGAAAAGCTTGAGACAGTTGATCCTATTAAGATTTGTAGACTTTATACCACCTTTTCCTCTGAGGATAGTTTTGCTTGGTATAATAACATTTTACCAGAAGTTTAAGCAGTTGATTCCAATTCCAGTTTTGTACCTACGTTTGACATGGGCAGCATATTTTTTGAGTTTTCATAAGCAGCTTCATTGTTAAAATGACAACCGCTTTGTGCTGGAAGGATCAGCAGCATTTTATCAATTTCCTTTAGGCATAAAATAACTACTGATTTGTTACTGGCTAGTTGCTTATTTGTTTGCTTGGATTATTTCAGGAGCCCTTAAGAGCGACTTGATGTGTCGTTTCTCAGACCTGTGCTCTTAACATTGAAGTACTGATGTCAAGTCCTATCTCGCCTCACATTCTTCACCTGTGGGTTTGGAGCCAAATATCTGCTCCAACTCTGCCTATTTACTAGCTCGAAAGTCTCTGGCTGGGCTAAGATGGTATCCCACAACACACTGCTCCACATCCCCAGATCTCGTTTGCTGCTTGTAGAGCTCGGACGTGGTCTCGACTTGGCTGTGGCTAAGTATTGCTAAAACCTTTTTTCCTGTGAAAGTTTTTGCTAATTGTTAGCCAAATAGAGCTTCTTGTTAGCTATTGTTGCTGTGTTAGTGTCTTGTGAGTTGAGATTTTCTGTGTTGTGGTATCCCTAACTTCCCTCGGGCTAGGCCCCTTTCAGTTAGAGGAACTAGTCCGTTGTGGTGATTGTCTGACTGTCATTTGGTGTGTTGTCTTAAGAGAACAGTTTGAGGTTCTCCCCTGTGCCTGCTTTGTTGTGCTTGTGTGGACTTAGTTTGTGTGAGTGGTTTCCCGCCCTTTGTCAGTAGCGGCTGCTACGGTTGTGGCCTTAGAATGTCTAAAGAGCAGAAAGAGCATAAGCCCTTGGGCTTTAAAAAGTGTACGAAGTCTTCTTATAAGATGTCCATCACAGATGGACACTTGGTCTGTGTTTACTGTCTTGGAGCCGTCCACCTTCAGGAGTTGTGCATTTTCTGCCACGCCTTTAGTCAAGTGCTCCAAGAGAGGAAAAACAAATTAATCCTAAAGGGACTGCTAAAACAGTCTTGAGGATTTAGGTTCGGCTCCCAGTCGAAGTCTAAATCCTCAAAATCCAAGTAAAGGTCTTAAGCTCCATCTGTTGCTTCGGAGCCGCCTTCCAAAATCATGAGTCTGCTTCCTCGGCTCCGTCATCGGGGCCGCAGGGGGTAGCTGTGTCTAGTGAGTCTGCTTCTGCTCTGATCATACTGGAACCAATTCGGAGCCGGTCGCTAAGTTTGAGGCAGTGTTCTCCAGATAGGTCTAGGTCTCCATCCATCTCCTCCAGGCTTTCCAATTTGGATGTAGATAGGGTGGTGCAGAGGCTCTTACAGTCGCCGGTGTTGGCCAAACTTCTCTGCTCCTACCCAGTCTGCTCCAGAGCCGGCTCCTAAGGTTATTTGTGCTATTTCTCCGAGTGCATCCTTGTCGTTGGAGCCAGTAAGCTCCGCTCTGAGACGTTCCTGTGTCTGCTCCGATCCCCCAGCTGTGTTTGTTGGTGCCCGCGTCTGCTCCGACCTTGTCTGCTCCGTCCACAGGATTCGGGAGTCTGGTCTCCTTGGTCGGGCCCGAGGGGGATGCCTTGGAACACCCTTCGGTTCTGAGCCTCCCTCTTGGTGCCTCTGCTGCGGGGACACCAGTCCCGGTCATGGCCTTGGAGGGAGGTCGGCCCTCCGATTTGGGAGGTCCCGCCTTCGAGGCTATGCAGAGCGCGCTGGCTAGGTCAGCTACTTCTCTCGGGTCGGTTCTACTTTCCCCTACAACACCGGCGAGAGCTTCTGACGCCCACCTATCTTTGGATAGCAGAGCGCCAGGGCCTAAGGATACCCCCACAAGCGGTCCCCTTCTTTCTGAGGGGCCCTCAGAGCCTATGCCTGAGGAACCCCCCAGAAAGAAAATGTGCAAGAGGAAGCGCATAGACTTCCAGGACGAGTCCCTCACTTCCGATACTGACCTCAAGGAATCTGAGGGGTCCCCCAAGTCGTCTTCTGAGGACGTTTCTTTCTCTGATATCCTGGAGATCTTGAAACAGAGGAGACTGGCCCTCCAAAACCCCCTCCGAGGAGGAGTCAGTATTCCTTAAGGCTTTTGGCACTCAGCCCTCCGCCTCCTGGGTGTCTCCACCCTTCGATGAGCTCCTTGACCTTATTTGTCGAAGGGTGTGGGGAGAGTCCTGACTCTGTGGAGCCTGTTCCTCGATGCCCCAATAATTTTTTGTCCGCTCCCCAAGGAAAAGAATTTTTAACAAAGGGAGTCCCGGTAGATGCTGTGGTGGCGGCAGCCACCCAGAAGGAAGTTGCTGAGTCTTCCTCTTTGGTCCATCCTCCTAACAAGGAGTCTAGGACTATGGACCGGTATGAGAAGTGTACCCTGTCTTCAGCTACCTTTACCTTGCGGTCGCTGAATTATTTGTCTCATTTCACGCGGCTCCAGAGAGATCTCCTGAAGTAGTTAGGTGATACTCTAGCGGGTAATGTACCTGAGGCGGTGGCCCAGACTGTCAACGCTCAGCTCTATACCCTCAACTCCATCGCTAACTCGTCCATGCGACTTATTTCGTACGCAGCCGAGGGAGCGAGTAGGGCGGCTAGCTCAGGGGTGGCCCTCAGGAGGCAAGCCTGGCTACGCCTTTGTCACTTTGCGGAGGCCTTTAAGTCTTCTTTCACTGATGCCCCCTTTGGTTCCTCCTTGTTCGGGACCAAAGTGAAAGACACCCTCACCAGGTGCGAGCAAGAGGGAAAGACCTTGTCTGCCGTAGGGGTCCATTTTTCCCTCCCGTCGAGACCTTATCCCAAGGCTCAGCGAGGGGGAAAGATGTGGTTCAAGAAATCAAAGGCCTTTTCCTGCCGCACAAGGTGAGAACCCCTCCCGAGGCAGGGGAGGGAGGTCATATTCAGGGAGACGTTGCCCCAGAGGCAGAAGGGTTCCCCCGCAATTCTGGGCGCTGCGATTCCTTTCGTGGTTCCCCATATTCATTCCTGAGGGTGTGCCCGACTGTACTTCTCCGGAGCCAGTCGGGGGTTGAATTACCCAGTATGTGGAAGCCTGGGTCAACATCACCCAGGACCGATGGGTATTGGGGATAATCGCTAGAGGTTAACCATCTCATTCTACTCCGCACTCCCTCCCATCAAACTGATCCCAGACGTTCCACCCAGTCAAAGGGATCAAGCAGCATCAGAGGTTTCTTAGCTGCTGGAAAAAGGAGTCATCCAACCAGTCCCCCCAGACTAGATCGGATTAGGGACTTGAGATTCTTTTTGGTGCCGAAAAGAACGGGGGACTTGAGACCCATTTTGGATCTCAGCCAACTCAATCGTTACATACACAAGTCCAAATTCCGGATGGTCATGCTACAATCGATTCTCCCATTGTTGGGAAAAGTATGGATAAGTATGGATGTGCTACATCGACCTGAAGGATGCTTACTACCGCACCAAAATGGACAGAGCATCTCGATATCATCTACGCTTCTGGCTAGGAGCCAGGCATTTCCAGTTTCGAGCCCTGCCCTTTGGTCTCACCACAGCCCTCAGGGTGTTCACCAAGTGCATGGCAGTGGTAACGGCTCACTTGAGACGTCAAGGATTCCAGGTGTTTCCGTACCTGGACGACTGGCTCCTCTCCGCCCCCACCAAGCATCTACTTTGTCAAAACAGAGATACTACCATTAATCTGTCACCAGTTAGGCATTACAGTAAACTGGAAAAAATCTGCCTTGCTACCCTCACAGCGTGTCTCATAGGTACAGAGTTGGACACTATATTAGATTGAGGGCATTCCTACCACTGGAGAGGATCACGGGGTTACAACAACAAGTTCGTACGATGATGCCTCTGAGACGTGTGAAGGCAAGGCTAGTCCAATTACTGGGGACAATGGCGTCTACTATCATGATGGTCCCGTTAGCGAGGTTACATATGAGAATCCTGCAATGGTTCCTATTCGCCCAGTGGTCCTTTCAAAGACTACCACTATCCCATCCTATCTTAATCACAGGCAGATACCAGCAGGACCTCAGCTGGTGGCTATGCAACAACTTAAATGTAGAAAAAGTTTGTACCACCCGACCCAGTAGCCCCAGTGACCACGGACACCGCCCAGATTTTTTGGGGGGGGGGGGCATTTATCTCGGCAGGATGGTCCAAGGCACGTGGCAGGAACATGAGAGACTTGCACATATGTCCTAGAGATGAGGGCAGTGTTTGCATTGCAGGCACTTCAGGATGCCCTCCCTCTAGGGACTATTGCAATACATTCAGACATGTCAGTAGTGTGGTATCTCAACAAACAAGGAGGAACCCGATCTTGCCCTCTGTGCAGGGAGGCCATGAGAGTGTGGAATTGGGCGATAGCTTCCCAACGGTCCTTGGTGACAACGCACATCCCGGGGAAAACCAATGTGATTGTGGACAAGCTAAGCAGGGTGATCCTCATGCCCTCCGAGTAGTCCCTGAACCGCCGGGTGGCGGAAAGCATATTCAGCAGATGGGGTCAGCCTTGCTGCGATCTGTTTGCCGTTCCTCTCAATGCGAAATGCAGCAGCTACTTCTTGCTGACCCCCCCCCCCCCACCGGGGGAGTCTCCAAGGGATGCTCTTGCGCACAGTTGGCTCTCGGGTCTATTTTATGCTTTCCCTCAGTTTCCCCTTATCTCAAGGGCGATTCAGAAAGTGCTGTCCTTGGGAAGCAGGTTGATTCTGATCGCGCCACACTGGTCTAGTCAAGTATGGTTCTCCTTCCTTCAACCTTACATTGTGGATACTCCGTGGATTCTGGACCCTTGTCCGGACTTGCTGACATGTCTGGAAAGTTCCACCTCTCACTGGGGATCCTCCGGCTGACTGCCTGGTTACTCCTCTTCCATCCGTAGTCAGATGTCATGAATTTTCTCCAGACGTGGTCCATATTCTTTCGTCCTCCCATAAACCGTCCACTCGAAGATTTACTGTAGTAAGTGGAAAAGGTTCTCGATATGGGCCCAGTCCAAAGGTATTGATCTCTACACAGCCCCCATCGATTCGGTTTTGGAATTTCTATCTGCCTTGTTCTACCAAGGGTCTGCCTCGGCCACCATCAAAGTTCAGCTGGTGGCTATTTCAAATTTTCATGTAGCTTACGAACCTAGCTTGATGGCGCACAGGCTGTGAAAAGCATTCTTGAAAGGCACTCTTCTGCTTCGTCCCCCTCTATCTCAACCTGTTATGCCCTGGGACCTCAATTTCGTTCTGCAGGCTCTCTCTCCCACCCTTCGAACCTGCGGCCTCCTGCGACTTAAAATTTCTTACTTGGAAGTCTGCCTTTTTGATAGCTATCACCTCAGCTAGACGAGTCTCAGAAATCCAGGCCCTATCCGTCAAGCCCCCATATTTGATATTCCATAAAGATAGTCTCTGAGACCAAACCCTTCCTTTCTTCCAAAGGTGGCTTCCTTATCCAATATTAATCAGTCCAGTGGTCTTCCCCAATTTTTCCAACAAGGCAGAGTACCAGTTTCATCTGTTGGATGTTCATAGACAACTACGCTTTTATCTACATAGGACAAAAGATTGGAGGAAGTCAGACCAGCTCTTTGTTTCGTTTTCAGAGAATCTCTTGGGGTCTGCGGTTTCCAAGGTCACCATCTCTAGGTGGATAGCTGGTTGAGTCTCCTTTATCAGGCAGGGGGAAAGAGTCTGCCCTTTCCAGTCAAAGCACATTCTACAAGAGCTGTTTCCACTTCCACAGCCTTTCAGGCTAGGCTATTGATCGATGATATATGTGCAGCTGCAACGTGGGCTTCTCACATGTTTGTCTCCCATTACAAATTGGATGTGGTGTCCAGGGCCAGGTCATCTTTGAGCTCCACAGTGCTCAGGAGTATTTTCCATGGAGCCACCCAGGAAGTAGGTACTAGGGACGCTGTCCCACAGGTGAAGAATGTAGGCGAGATAGGACTACATGACATCAGTAAGCTATGTACTCACCATAACATTAAATGTATGTAGTCCATCTCCTCATTCTTCATTACCCCCCCCCCCCCCCCACCGTCCCCTAGGCCTGGAGGCTTTTGAGGAACACCATGTCTTTCTTGTATTGCTGAGTCCCTTTGGTTAATTTGTTGGAGCTCTGTTGAGGATGTGTTTGGGTGAGGCATCCTGTACTTTTGTTGGCAGCAAACTAGATCTGGGGATGTGGAGCAGTGTATTTTGGGATACCATCTTAGCCCAGCCAATCAGACTTTTGGGCTAGTAAATAGGCAGAGTCTGAGCTGGTATTCGGCTCCGAACCCACAGGTGAAGAATGTGAGGCGAGATGGACTATATACATCTAACGTTATGGTGAGTACATAATTTACTGTTTTGCTACAGATCTTCCATCTAAGTTGTGTTGAAGGCATGATTCTAGAAGTTAATTCTGTTGCCGCCAGTTATGGTGAAAATGTCATGTTCTATTATCATGTTTGATATGCAGTTGAGTTTGCATGTATTCGCAGCCTTGGAGCTTGTGTGGAAGCTTGTCTTGTAAAGTTTTTTGCTAGCATTTGCATTAGTTTTGTACACATTTAATATATGTATTTTATCTTATAGCCATGTTAGAACCCCGTATGGAGCACAGAGAGTCTGTTGTAGAATTTGTACACAATCCAAGGAGAACTGAACCTGTGGTTGGTATGTATCTTGTTTTAGCTATCTTAGTATCGGATCTCAGCTTACCAATGTTTTATTTTGCTTTAGGTACTAGTGTAGTATGTGCATTTAAGAAGGTAGCTTTACACTTGGTAATCTGCAAGAGTGATCATACTGATGACATTTGAATGTGTGCCCTTGATGCCATTTTTGTTTTAACCAACTACTGGTATGCTTGTACCTCTCTTACAAAATCAGATTTCTGGGAATTGCACAACTTTAAGAAATAAAATTATGTACAATGATTTTAGACTGCAGTGGTGGTGCTGTGGTAGCGTTGTCGCTTCAGACGTCCTGTTCCATTCTCAGCTAAAGCGTCTTCTGTGTGGAGACGTGCATGAATGGGCGTACCTTCATTGAAGGTTGTGCGTCAGGGCTGGCAACTCGGCATGTAAAAATCTACTGCCAATCATTAGTGGACCGGAGTTCCGCTGTGGCGACCACTAACCGGGAACAGCCAAAAGACACAACAATGGCTTTTACTTGGACAGTGTTACTGTACCTACTTTTATGTTGTACTTTTGTCTTTCATTTTATGTACTATACATCAATTTTTATGATGTAACTTGTATTATGTAGTTGTTAGTCTAACACGGTCTGTACAATCCAGTGGCTCATGCTATGATTTTGAAGTATAGATGTTATGTAGTCCAATCTTACCTTCATTCTTACCAGTGGGTTCGGAGCCGAACCTCTGCTCCGACTCGGCCATACTGTAGCTTGAAGTCTTCAGTTGGCTTGTGGCTGAGGTATCCCATCATGCAACAGGTCTGTTCCCCAGATCTCATTTGCCGCTCGGATGCTGTCTCGCTTTTGGCTGTGGCTAAGTATATTGTTTATAAAATTTTGACTTGTTGCTCAAAAAAGCTTATCTGAAGTAGTTAACTTCATTTGATCAGCAAACTGTGGGGTATCTGATCCGATTCGGATCAGAGCCAGCAGCTTTCCTAGCAAAGATCTGAGCTCCAAGCTCCTCCCCTACCCATAATGCCCTGCTACCTCCCTCTAACCCTCAGATCTCATTTGCCGCGGCTTCTTGAAGCATCTGAGAACGAGCTTCTAGCGTTGGGTTTTGTGAGTTGTGTAGATTAACTTTTTTTCCTCTTAGATTCACTTTTTCTGAGTGTGAGACACCCCTTCTCTCCTATCTGGGTAGTTTATTGTTTATCTTTGGTTCTTTAGTGTAATTTAAATCCCCTCCCCCCTTTTGTCTGTGTGTGAAGGTGTGTGCATGTGGGCCTATTTTTTGTTTGTATGTCCGAGGCCCCAAAAGCTATTTTTTCAAAATGCTCCGAGTGTGGCCATAAGCTGTCCCCAGTGGATGGCCACACTCTGCGTTATTTGCCTGGGTGTAGACCATCTTTCTTCAGGCTGCACTACCTGTGCAGCCTTTAACCCCAGGGCTTTGAGGGATAGGCAGACTAAGCTTGTCCTCGCGGGCCTTTTGCCCTCTGATTCAGCTTTGTCCTCCTCCCCCCTCAGTGGCGCCAGCCACAGATGCCCCACTGACTTTCCGCTTCGCCTCAGGAGGAAAGGGAAGCGAGGAAAAAAGACAGGAAAGAAAGAGCAGGGGAGAGGCATCGTAGCCACAAGAGGCGGGCTGATTCAACTTCCTCTGCCCCGCCATCTAAGCAGCTAGCCTCACCTCTTAAGGTCTCTCCCCCCCCCCCCCTTTCCAGGCTTCGACCTTCACGTTTCTCCCCAGAGCCGGAGGAGGAGACCCATTCACCTTCGAGGTCATCCAGGCCAGCCTCTGCAGCCTCATCCAGGTCCACTAGAAGTTTATCTGACGCTGATATGGATCGGATGTTGTCGATTTCTTCAGGCCCAGCTGCAGATGGCAGTACTGTTGCTCGACCCACTTTTTTCACCCCCATTGCTCCTTCTCTGACCCGCTACCGGGGTTCGGAGCTGTCGGATCAGAGTAGTTTCGGAGCCAGGGTGGTGCCTGCTCCGACAGTGTTTCCTACTTCGGCTCAGACTGTACCTTCGAGTTTGTTGGATCCCTTTTCGGATCTGAGCGCTCTGAGGCTGAGAGATGAGCGTTGGATCCGGAGGGGTTAGTGTGCCTTCGGCTCTGAGGTCGGACTGCACTGCCCTTTTGGGTTCGATCGGGTCATCTCTGGCACCGATCCATGCGCCGGATCCGAGGGGACTGCTTTCGGATACTAGGGAGAGCAGCTCACCCTTGGCATTTGATGTCGTGGAGAGGGTTCTTTCGAGGGATTTGAGGTCCCAGGCAATGGCTACAGATCCACCTGCCATTCCCCGACGGGCCCATCTTCCATCATCTGGCCACAGGGACAGCCTGTGCCTACGTCCCAGATGGTTCCCATGGAGGAACAGGACATTGTTGGTGAGCCCTTCTTGGACAGCCCCCCTGAGGAGGTCCCTCACACGGAAGTGCAAGAGGAGGCACTTGGACTCACCCGAGTCCCTCACAGAAGACACTGACTTGGAGGAAGGGGACTGTTCCCCCAGGTCACCCCCCAAAAACCTCTCCTTCGGAGACATTATGGAAATGCTTCGTATTAGAGGGGGGTGGTCAGCCCAAAAGCCTTCCTCGGACGAGTGTCTTTCTGGATGCATTCGCAGGCCCATCTACCTCTTTGGTGTCCCCACCTGCCAATCCCCTGGTGGATCTTATAACTACCAGGGCATGGAAGGAGCCGGACACTGTACAGCCAATACCCAAGAGACCAGACAGGACAGTTTGGAGCAAAGGTGCCCCTGTAAATGCCATGGTGGAGCAAAGGTTCCCCTGTAGATGCCATGGTGGTGGTGGCTGCCACCAAGAAGGAATTAGCACAGGCAAGTTCCTCTGTACGTCCTCCAGACAAAGAGTCTCTGACGATGGACCGCCTCGGAGAGTAGATGTTCGCTTCACCGACCTTCTCTGTAAGGTCACTGAACTGTGGCACGTGATTCGACTACAGCGAGACCTAATCGGAGTACGCTGGGTCACCCCCAGAGTCCATGTCTGCCGAGGACAAACTGACTTTCTCGGCACGAATGGCCACTCAAGTCTATTACACATACCTCTATGCGGCTTCTTTCCCATGCCACGGAAGGAGCGACTAGAGCCAGCAGAAAAGGCATTGTCTTAAAAGAACAATCATGGCTCCGTTTCTGACTTTGCGGAACCCTTCAAGGCATCCTTCGTGAATGCCCCATTTGACAGTTCTACGTTTTTCGGCAAGACCATCCACTATGTGCTACTCCAGAGTGAGAAGGACGGGAAAACGTCTGCCGTCGGGATCCGCTTAACTCTGAGGTCCTTTTCCAGGAACCAAAGAGGATAGAAGATGTGGTTCCGGAAATCCCAACAATCCCGTTTTGCTCCGGATCCCTCGTCCTTCAGAGGCAGAGGACGACAGGGTGGATGCTGGCCCAGAGGCAGAGGGGGGCCGAAGAATTTTGGGTTGAGGAAACCCTTTTCTGATCTACCTGCGCAGCAACCCTGAGGGGTTGCCCGACTGCTCCTCTCTGGAGGCAGTTGGGGGGGGGGTGCTTCTCGGAGCATCTAGCACATTGGGAGTCCATCACGACAGATCGCTGGGTGCTCCAGATCATATCCAGAGGTTACTCAATCCCATTCCTAAATACTCCCCCGGTCACGGCACCTCCCCGATGTACCACCCAATCAGAGGGAAGTAGCAGCCCTAGAAGTAAAAACTTCTAGAAAAGAGCCATCCAGTATGTCCCCCCGGTCAGTTCGGATCAGGCTTCTACTCCAGGTTCTTTTTGAAGCCAAAAAAGACGGACTTGCGGCCAGTTCTCTACCTGTCCACACTGAACCAGTCAGTTGCCAAAGAGAAGTTCCGGATGGTTATCATACAATCCGTTCTCCCACTATTACAGGAGAAAGACTGGATGTGCCCCGTAGACCTCAAGGATGCGTACTACCATGTTGTAATGAACAGGCGATCCAGGAGGTTCCTCCCCTTTCGGCTGGGAGCCAGCCACTATCAGTTCAGGGTCCTACCCTTCGGTGTCACCACAGCCCACAGGGTGTTCACCAAGGTCATGGCAGTTGTAGCGGTCCACCTGAGGCTTCAGGGAATTCAGGTCTTTCGTTACCTGGACAACTGGCTCCTAGTCGCCCCCACCAGCCATCTACTGTGTTCAGTGAGAGACTACTTCTTACACCTCGACTGCTATCTAGGGATCACGATCAACCACAAGAAATCCTCCCTTCAGCCTACTCAAATTTTGGATTTCTTAGGAGCCAGGATAGACAATTCAATCCAAAGTCTTTCTGACGTCGGACAGACTGCGCAATCTAAATCTACATGTTTTGGCTCTTCAGTCCTCTGGCTCTCCAGTGGAGTTGGTCCTGAGGGCTCTGGGGTCCATGGCAGCAGCCATCAACTTGTCTCCACTCGCGTGTCTGAGGATTCTCCAATGGACCTTGTAGGTCCAGTGGTCCATTCTGCTTCTAATCTTGTCTGCTCCTATTCCTCTCAGCAGAGTTTGCAGGGAATCTCTACTTTGGTGGCCCTATTCCAAGCATCTCCGGGAAGGGCGCCCCTTCATGTCCCCACCCCAAGTCACAGTGACCATGGACGCGTCTCGCCTCGGGTGGGGTGGGGGGCATTGCATGGGCAGCACCGTCCAAGGCACGTGGACTTGCACAGAGACCTTTTTTGCATGTCAATGTCCTGTAGATGAGGGCGGTGCTTCTATCGTTGCAAGCTCTCCATGCCCTTCTTCCTCTGGGGACTGTTGCAATTCAAACAGACATGTCAGTGGTCTGGTACATCAACAAGCAAGGGGGAACCAGATCTTAACCACTTTGCGGAGAGGCCATGAGTGTGTGGGAGTGGGCGATATCCACCAACCGCTTTCTCATAGCAACGCACATACTGGGTAGGTCAAACATCCTTGCGGACAAGCTGAGTCGGACTATCCTCTCTCCCTAAGAGTGGTATCTGAACCCCTTAATAGCAAAACAGGTTTTCCTCCGATAGGGTCAACCTTGCGGCGATCTGTTCGCCTCGCCTTCGAACGCAAAGTGCAGCGAGTTTTTCGCTCTAATTCCCCCACCAGGGAAAAACCCCAGAGACGCTCTAGTTCATGCATGGCCATCCGGTCTTTATGCTCATCTTCCGTTGATGGCAAAATTCTTGCAGAAAGCTCGTCTGTTTGGGAGCAGAGTTATCCTCATAGCCCCATTCTGGCCTCATCAAACATGGTTCCCTTGTCTATGGTCTCATCTAGTGCATTCTCCTGGATCTTGGATCCCCTTCCGGATCTGATTTCTCATCCCCTGGGATGGAGGATCCCCGACCTGGACAACCTCAAGCTATCTGCTTGGTTGATCCAGTTCCTTTGATGGCTAGGACTCCTGGTATCTCATCCTCAGTTAAAGCCGTTTTGGTGGCCGCTCATAAACCCTCTACCAGAAAAATCTACAAGAGTAAATGGAAACATTTTTCTATCTGGGCGTAGCATAGGAATTTGGACCCCTTTACGGCTCCTACTCCAGCAGTCCTCTATTTTTTATCTCAAATTTTCCATCAGGGAGCTAGCTCTTCAATCATTAAAGTTCAACTGACAGCAATTTCCCACTTTCACATTGGAATAATTTTGGCCCCCTGGCATCTAAGATCTGCAAGACCTTTCTGAAAGGCACCTTCCTTTTGAGACTCCTTGTTAAGGAAGCAGTCCCTCCATGGGATTTAACCCTAGTTCTCCAGGCTCTAACTGGTCCTCCCTTTGAGTCCGCAGCTTCGGTTGACTTAGTTTGTATCTTGGAAAACTGTCTTCCTGATTGCCATTACTTCAGCCAGAAGAATATCGGAGCTTCAGGCTCTTTGCAGTAAGCCCCCGTACATCATCTTTCATAAAGATGGTCTCCCTCAGGACCAACCCCTCTCTCTTTTTTTTTTTTTTACCACCTAAAGTGGCTTCCGAAGCCAATATCAACCAATCTATCAACCTGCCTGTCTTCTTCCCTAATCTCAACAAAGGAGAGTATAGACTCTATTGTTTGGATGTACATAGACAGTTAACAATTTTGCCTACACAGAACAGCTGTTTTTCGAAAATCATAATGGCTCTTAGTTTCATTTGCCAAGTCCTGTCTGGGTAAACCAGTGACTAAGGTAACCTTAGGTGGATTTCACAATGCATTCTACTTGCATACAGAAGCTCTGGTCAACCTGAGCCCGTGCGTGTTCGGGCACACACTACTCGTTCTGTGGCTACTTCTGCGGCCTTCTGGTCTAAGGTCCCTCTGGATGACATTTGTTCAGCTGCTACTTGGGCTTCCCCTCACACTTTCATTACACATTATAAATTGGATCTGATTTCCAGGGGAAGGGCATCCTTTGGCTCTGCAGTGCTCCGGAATATCCTTCCATAAGGGCCTCCCAAGGTGTGGTAGCTGGGGACTGTCCCACAGTTTGCTGATCAAATGAAGTTAGCTACTTCAGATAAAGTTATGTACTCACTCATCGTAACGTTCCATCTGAGTAGGTAACTTCATTTGTCAGCAACTGACCCTCCCTCCATCCCCCGGACCTGTAGTTCGTTCTTGAAGGATCATATGTCACTTTTCAGATGACATCAGGTGGAACTTTCAAGTAGTTTTTCCTTGTTATGGTAATGTTCTATGATACTATGGCAAACTCTATCTGAGGGTTAGAGGGAGGAAGCAGGGCATTGAGTAGGGGAGGAGCTTGGAGCTCGGATCTTTGCTAGGAAAGCTGCCGGCTTGGATCAGATACCCCACAGGTTGCTGACAAATGAAGTTTACCTACTCAGATGTAACGTTATGGTGAGTACATAACTTTTTTTCATCACTCTGTGTGGTAGTGGGGTTATACTGCCTTTGTTTTGCTTCTCTTGCTGCTGTTGTGGCTTTTTCATTGGCCGTTTTGGTAGCCCGTTCGTTCTTTCCACGGGCTAAGCCCATTTCAGTTAGAGGACCTAGTCCTCCCAATTGTTTCCGTGTGATCTTTGGTTTGGTGCTCCATTCTGTTGGCTTTTAGTTTTGTGTCTGGCTAGTGGTGCTATCCTGCCTTTGTTTCCCCGGGCTAGGCCCGTTTAAGTTAGAGGACCTAGTCCTCCCTGTAGTCTTTTTCCCACCAGTTACTAGGCCGTTTTTAGAGGCTGTAGTTTCCCATGTGGGGTTTAGTTGGGTTCAGTGTGTGTACGTATTGCTTTGTACCTGTGTGATCTTCGGGTTTCACTGGTGCAGTCATAACTGTAGGGTGTTCCTGCCGGCAGGCAGCCCGAGGTCGGCCAGAATCCCAAAGTCTGGGTCCGGCGTCTGCTGTACCAGCAAGTACCCTGACGTCAGAACGCAGAGGTACATAGCTGACAGCTGACGCCATCTTCTCCAGTCTTTCTTGCCGTGTGGTGGAAAGCAGCTCGCAAGTCGTTGGTTGGCGTATTCAGAACAATGTGCTTTGATTGACTTCAGTCCGAAGTTTTCAACTTCTCTTCTCAAGCTAAGTACCCCGTTGGGGAAACTTTTTTTCTTGCTCCTCCGATGTCTGAAAAAGTTAATTGTATATCGTGTGGAAAACAAATACCTCCTAAAGATTTCCACTCTTACTGTCTACCTTGCTTAGGCCCTGACCGCGACGTTTCTTGTTGTCGGTTCTGTCCTAGGTTTAATTCTCGTACTATCAAG
Organism: Protopterus annectens; assembly: GCF_019279795.1. Lineage (NCBI taxonomy): Eukaryota > Metazoa > Chordata > Ceratodontiformes > Protopteridae > Protopterus > Protopterus annectens. The sequence goes on along the minus strand of NC_056731.1, from coordinate 165,703,258 downwards.
CGTAGGTACGATTGGGCCTTGAACTATTTCGGTAGACTATTTAATTACAGGATGTCGTCGGATAATTTACCGACAACCGGAATTCAAAAGAAACGCAAGGACAAGGATAGGATTCTTCGTAGCCGGAGCCAAATTCGGGTTCGGCGGTAGTCAGTGAGGTGCTTTTGCAGCCACTGTCCGCCACTTCTGAACCGATGGCCGACACTGACTCCCATGGGGAGCCATCTAGGTCTAATATTTTATCTGCTGCAGGACCTTCGGACGTCGCTCCTTCAGATGGGTCCGGAACCGCTGTGCAGGTACCGGCTTCTGAGGGAGTTTTCAGGCCTTCACATATAACTATTTCAACAAAGTCAAAGGCAAAGACAAAAACTCCTGTAAAGCCAAGGGCTTCTACTCCAGCTGCTTCGGATTCAGCTCCCAAGTCCCAGAAGCAATTACTACGGATGGCTGAGGATTTACTTACAATGATTAGGGGTTCTCACCCTCCTCCTGAAAAAAGGCCTAGACAGGATTTACCTTATGATTCCTCTGACCAGGCTTCTGTGTCTTCTGTCTCTTCCTCTGACCAGGATTACTCTTTTCCTCCTTATGAGGATTCAGATGCAGAGGACTCTGTTCCCCTCTGCTTCTCCCCCTGAAGATTTCTCTTTTGGGGAAACTTTACATGAGATGAGGGAGCATTTTCATTGGGAAGGTCAGGATTATTCTGCCTCCAAAAAGACTCAGAGAATTTCTCCTCCCTCAACACAGACCTTTGGCTATTCCTCCTGTGCTTGACATTGTGGATGATTCTTTCTGAAGCTAACCTGAATCCTGATTCCTTGCCGCCTGCTCCTTCTAAGACTGATAGATTTTAGAGTCCCTGATTCCCATCAATTCTTATTTAAGAACCCTTCTGCAGATCCAGAAACTATTTCTCAGGGTTCTAAAGCTGCTAAGGCCGCTTCATCTAAAAATCCTCTTCCCTCTGAAAAGGATTCTCGTGCCTTGGATAGGTGGAGCAAAAAGGTTTATACTTCTGCTACTCTTTCTATTAGAGCTTTAAATTGTCAGTTTCATGTGTTCAAGTATCAGCAATTTCTTTTGTCTGTTTTAAAGCAAAGGCTTTCTTGAACAAGTTAGCAAACATAGTTTACATTGTGGTTTTGATGCCTTGGAAGCTTCTTGCAGGGCCGCAGCCTCTGGTACTGTTACAAGGAGACATGCTTGGCTTCGAGAGCAGAATTTACCTGAGCAGGTTAAGGCGAAACTGTTAGATGCCCCTGTTCAACATGATGTGTTATTTGGATCTAAGGCTGAGGAGGTTATTAAAAAGATGGATGAAAAAGCAAAATCTATGCAGACTGTCAAAGACTTTTCACAAGTTCAGCCTCCTAGATTTTCTAGAAATTGGCCCTCCAAAAATTGGTCTTTTCCCACTTCTGACGGGCCTCAAAGGGGAAGATATAGACTGTCTAGAGGCCGGGCACCGACACAGGCCTCTTATCGTTCCAGACAGTGGACTGCTTCACCTAGAAGGGGAGAAGACAGACCTCAATCACAAAGGAAGCAGACCCAATGACTCCCTCTGTTGGGCTACAGGTCCTTCTTGCCTGGAAGCTCCTCTCGGAGGAAAACTATCTCTTTTTTTACCAAAATTGGACGCATATAACCCAGGACAAATGGGTTTTAGATGTGATTTTAAAAGGCTACAAATTCCACTTTCATACCCTGCCAAGGTCTTACGGTTGGCCAGATCTGCCAAAACATTAATGGTCAGAGGCCTTAAATCAGGTGAACGCTTTATTGGCCGTGAGAGCCATAGAACCTGTTCCACTCCCAGAGATGGGCAAGGGTTTTTATTCAAGACTTTTCCTGGTCCCAAGAAAACAAAATGCATGGAGACCTATTCTGGACCTCTCAGTATTAAATACTTTTCTGGAAATTCCAAAAGTCAAGATGCTTACTCTGCAACAACTTATTCCCATGCTCTCTCAGGATGCTTGGGTGGTAACATTGGACCTGAAGGAGGCCTACTTACACATTCCCGTCAGACAGGAACGCAGAAAATACCTCTGATTCAAGGCAGGCTCGAGACACTTTCAATTCTCTGCACTGCCCTTTGGCTTATCTACTGTGCCCAGAGTCTTTACCAAGTGCCCGGCTCCAGTAGTGGCTTATTGCAGACTCCAAGGGATTCAAATTTACCCCTATCTGGATGACTGCCTTATCCAGGCGGACAGCAAGGATCTTTTACTTCATCTGCAGTTTGTTCAGCGCCGCCTCCTACTACTGGGATTTTCAGTGAACACAAAAAAGTCACATTTGATCTCCCCTCAACAAATGATCTTTTTGAGAGCTCTTCTAAACACAAGCTTGCAAAAGGCCTTCCTGACTCCAGAAAAGCAAGTACATCTGGCAGCAATTTTCAAAACCTTGGCTACTTTGATTCAGCTCACTGCAAGGAAATTCCTGCAGGCTTTGGGCTACATGGCTTCTTGCATCCTGTTGATTCCAAATGCAAGGCTTCATATGAGAACTTCAATGGTACCTAAAGAGTGTATGGTCTCAGCATTACCACAGCCTGGAAACAATGATACCTCTGATTCCCTGCCTCCAAAAAGAGTTCCTTTGGTTGTCCCGGACCTGTGCTTTAAACGAAGGAAACCCCTTTAGTCTGCCTCAGCCTTCTCAGATCATGACCACAGACGCTTTGGATTACCCTTTTGGAGCTCATTTTCTAGACAACTGCCAGCAGGGCTATTGGCCAAAGAAATATCTTCACTGGCACATCAACCTGAAGGAAATGTTGGCAGTCCAACATGCTCTTCTAGCCTTCCAGAAATTTTTGCAACCAGGACATCTTCTGATTCGTACAGACAATACCACAGTCATGTGGTACATAAACAAGCAGGGGGGCTCCCACTCTTACCCCCTTTGCAGACTAGCCATGAGTCTATGGGACACAGCTCTAAATCTGAACCTGCATCTTCAAGCTCAATTCATTCCAGGGAAGCAAAATCTCTTAGACAGCCTAAGCAGAAATCTTTTGGATCCCCACGAATGGATGCTGGACCCCAACTTATTCAGCAGGATTACATCAGTTTGGGGTTGTCCTCAGATCTGTTTGCATCCCATCTCAACCATCAGTTGCCTCTATTTTGCACCAGGTCCTTCCACAAAACAGCATGGAAAGTGGATGCCCTGTCTTTCAGCTGGAGGAATATTTCGGGATATGCCTTCCCTCTTCCTCTTCTGCCTCTGGTGCTACTGAAAATAAAACAGGACAGACCCAAGATTATCATTCTGATAGCTCCAAATTGGCCTCTGCAGTTCTGGTATCCAGCCTTACGACACCTGTTCTTGGAACCTCCTTGGATTCTGCCTCTGTCTCCTTCCCTTCTGTCCCAACATCAGGGTCAGATGCTATACTCTCAAATCAAGACTCTTTGCCTGGCAGCCTGGCTCTACAAAGGCCTTTGATTCCTTCTGCTCTTCCCAAACAAGTTTTGGATGTTCTCTTGGAAGCTAGGCGTCCTAGAACTAGAAAATCTTATGCTTCTAAATGGAAAAGATTTTGTATTTGGATGCGGGATCGAGGTTCTGATCCTCTTCTACCTGATATTTCCTCCATTTTACTCTACACCTCTGAACTCTTGCTTAAAGGCCTCTCATTCTCTTCCATCAAAATTCATGCTTCTGCTATTTCGGCTCATTTCAACACTGATTCCCCCCCATTTTTTCTCATCAGCTGGCAAGGCAATTCTTGAGAGGGGCTAAGAATTTAAGACCTCCCAGAACTCCTCCTGTTCCTGCTTGGGATCTTAATTATGTTTTGGAGAAGCTTACTTTACCTCCCTTTGAGCCTGCTGCTGCTTCGGATATCAAGTTCTTATCCTGGAAAACAGCAATTTTATTAGCATTGACTTCTGCAAGAAGGGTGTCAGAGTTGCAAGCTCTCATGGCTGTGGAACCTTACCTTATTTTCCATCAAGACAGGGTGGCCTTGAGGACCAATCCTACATTTATGCCTAAGGTGATTTCTAAAGTGACTTTAAATCAGACTATTCACCTGCCTACTTTCTTTCCAAATCCTCAAAATAAAGGGGAAAGGATTTTACATTCATTGGACGTACACAGACAACTATGATTTTACCTGGACAGAACTAAAGATTTCAGGAAATCTGAACAGTTGCTTATCTCTTATGCCTCCAGTTCTCTAGGCAAGGCTATTTCTAAAACTATTTCCAAATGGATTGCTCATGGAATAAGGTTTTGTTACTCTTTTTGGGAAACCAATTCCAGGCACTGTTAGGAGTCATTCTACTAGAGCAGCTGCCACTTCAGCAGCTTTTCTCAGGAGTTCCTACCAAGGACATTTTGGAAGCTGCCACGGAGTTCAGTGCATACCTTCTCTAAGCGCTGTAATCTCCCTTTGTATTCTAAGTCTAGGGCAGGTTTTACCTCTGCTGTCTTGCAGGGTCTTCTGGCTGCCCCTTCTGCATAACCTCAACCCTCCTTCACAGCTTTGGGATTCCACTCTACAGTTATGACTGCAACAGTGAAACACGAAGAACATAGTACAGTTGTGTACACCTACCATAAATGTAGATGTTAGTGTCTTCACTGTTGCAGTCGGGGTTTCTTTCCCACCATTCCCCTCTTGTTTTCTGTTTGTTCTATCTCCTCTTCCTTTGTGGTGTATTTGTTTCCTTTGGGACACCTTTTGGATATTTTGGGGAGCTTCTGACATCTGGGGCAAGAAAGGCTGGAGAAGATGGCGTCGGCTGTCAGCTATGTTACCTCTATGTTCTGACATCAGGGTACTCTCTGGTACTGCCGATGCCGGACCCAGACTTTGGGATTCTGGCCGACCTCGGGCTGCCTGCCGGCAGGAACACCCTACAGTTATGACTGCAACAGTGAAGACACTCTAACATCTACATTTATGGTAGGGTGTACACAGCATGTCCAAGGATTCTAAGGAGCGCAGGCCTTCGGGCTTTAATTGTGTTGAATGCAACAATAAAATGTCTTTGACTGATGGGCACTCAGTGCATTTATTGCTTGGGGGCTATTCACCTCAGAGTCCTGCTTGTTTGGTCATTCCTTCAGTCCCCGTGTACTACAGGAGAGGAAGAACAAGCTCATTTTGAAAGGACTGCTTAAACGCTCCGTGGAAGACTTGGCTAAGTCTTCCAGTGCCTTATCCTCTCCAGCTAAAAAGGAGAAAGACTTCTAAGAAGCACTCTCCGGCTCAGTCTGTTTCTTCTGAGATGCCAGAGAAAGTTGCTTGAACAGCTTCTCCTTCGTTTCCATTGCCCTTGGTGCCGACAAAGTAGTGTCTTGTCCGTATTGGCTCCCAGCCTTTTGGAACCGGTCACGGATATTTTGGTTCAGAGCCGGTCTCCAGTTGGACCAGTTTCTCCTTCATGCAAGCCCCCTTCCGTAGAGAGATCCAGATCTCCAACTATATTCTCCAGGTCCTGCAGGACCCTTTCTGATGAGGACGTTGAGTGGTGAAGAAACTGCTTCAGTCATTGGTGTTGGCCAAATTGATTTCTGCTCTGACCCATTTGGCTCCGGAGCCTATTGCCTCTTCATCCTTTCTTCCTTCTCCGATCCTTTCTTGGCCTTCGCAGCCAGAGTTGTTGGTTCCGTTGAGTGCCTTTAGGACAGTTCCATTAGCCTCGCCTGGCTGCTTGGTTCCTGGCTTCTTGGTTCCTATTTCTGCTCTGACCCAGTCGGCTCCATCCACGGGGTCGAGGGTCCATGGTTCTCTGGTCGGACCAGAGGGGGAGGGCTCAGATGGATCTTCATCTGTTCTGAGCCTTCCTCTCGGTGCTTCTGCTAGTGAGCTTGGACCAGACATCTGCTTCGGACCGCATCTTGGCGCAGAGGGCTACTACTGTATTCTCTACAGTTAGTTGGACTTTGGAGCCGGAGGGATCAGCTTTCGAGGATATGAGGAGCGTGCTGGCCAGGTAGTCAGCTGCATGCTAGGCTCTGATACTCTTCCCCCCTCCGGCACCAGTGTCTGTATCGGATCACCCTCTATCCCTGGGTAGCAGAGACTCAAGTCTCAAGATACCTCCATGTGGTCCCCAACTTTCTGACTTCTCCCCAGAGTTTTTGCCTGAGGAGCCCGCCAGAAAGATTGTGCAAGAGGAAACACCTGTACTCCCCAGATGAGTCTCATGTCTGACACTGACCTCTAGGAGTCAGAGGGGTTCCCCCAAGTCATCTTCTGAAGATCTTTCAGATATCCTTGATTTTGAAGCAGAGAGGCGGCTGGCCCTCCAAATCCCCTTCTGATGAGTCTGTGTTCCTGAACGCTTTCGGGTCTCAGCCCTCCACCTCTTGGGTTTCTCCCCCTTTCAATGAGCTACTAGATCTTGTCTGTCCAAAGGTGTGGGAAACTCCTGACACTGTGGAACCGGTCCTTAGGAGACCCAATAAGTTTTTGTCCATCCCCACTGGCAAGGAATATCTAACAAAAGGTGTTCAGTAGATGCCGTGGTGGTGGTAGCAGCCACCGAGAAGGAACTTGCTGAAATTTCGTCTACTGTCCATCCGCTTAACAATGAGTCCCAGGCTATGGACAGGTATTGGGAAGTGTTTACCTCAGCGGCTTTTACACTGTGGTCGCTGAACTACTTGAAGCATTTTAGAAGGCACCAAAGAGATCTCTTAATAGAGCTAGGAATTTCTCTACAGGGCAACATTTCAGATGCTGTAGCACAGAAGGTCCATACACAGATGCCTACCCTAAATTCCCTTACCAACTTCTCCATGTGGTTGATCTCATACGCAGCCGACTGAGCGAGTAGGGCAGCGGGTTCCGTAGTCTCTTAGGAGACACTCCTGGATGTGCCTGTGCAATTTCACGGAGGCCTTCAAGTCTACGTTCACCAACACCCCCTTTGACTGTTCATCGTTTGGAACAAAGGTGAAGGACACTCTCATTGGGTGCTAGCAGGAAGGAAAAACCCTGTCTGCTGTGGGAAGCAGTTTTTCCTTGCCTTCTAGACCTTACCTCAAGGGCCAGAAGAGTGGGAAAATGTGGTTCAGGAAGTCTGAGGTTTTTTCAGGACGCACAGTGATTCCCCCTCTAGAGGCAGGGGAGGGGTTGGAAATTCAGGTAGACTCCGCCCTAGAGGCAGAAGAGGCCCATATAACCAGGGGGACCGTGATTCCTTTCATGGTTTGTCCTACCAGCGCTCCTGAAGCGAGGCCTGATTGAATCTCTGGTGCCGGTCGGTGGTCGCATTTCTTTATTCCCAGAAGCCTGGCAAGACGTCACCCAAGGCGAATGGGTATTACACCTCAAAACAGCAAGTGCCACGACTTCACCCTTTTCTCTCTTCCTGGCCACCCCCCCCAGAGACGCTGTAGTCTACAATTGGCCCCGGGGACTTCTGTATGCCTTTCCCCGCCTTTCCATTAATCACTCAATTGATTCAGAAAGCTACCGCCGTGAGCCACCATGATCCTTATTGCTCCTTACTGGCCTCGACAGATATGGTTTCCGTTCCTGCATAGTTACCTCTTGGGGCAGCCCTGGCATCTGGACCCAGTGCCAGATCTCTTGACCCATTGGTTGGGACAGCTGCACCTCTCCCTCCAATCTCTCAACCTCACAGCTTGGTTGCTCCAATTCCAACCCTAGCCAGGCTTCCCCTTATTTCCCATTCTGTGCGTGACATACTTTTAGTTTCCCTAAAGTCATCTACCAGAAGGATTTATGTCAGCAAGTGAAAGCGTTTTTCCTTCTGGGCAGGAGCTAGAAATATGGATCCTTTTACTGCCCTTATCCAATCAGTCCTAGACTTCCTAGCCGAACTGTTTCACTCGGGGTCTTTTTCCTCCACCATCAGAGTACAGTTAGCGGCTATTTCGAACTTTCATGTAGGCTTTTCGGACTCCAGTATAATGTCCCATAAGCTTTGTCAAACCTTTCTTAAAGGTATCTTTTTGCTTAAGCCGCCAATCAGACATCCCCCACCGCAGTGGGACTTAAATTTGGTTCTAACTTCCTTGATTCTTGCCCCCCTTTGAACCTGTGGCTTCCTGCTCCTTGAAATTGCTCTCTTGGAAGACTTTTTCTAGTCGCCATAACATCTGCGAGAAAAGTATCAGAACTTCATGCCCTTTGCAATCGTCCACCTTATCTAGTTTTCCATAAAGACAGTATGTCCCTCAGGACTAAACCGTCCTTTTTACCCAAGGTTTCATATGAGACAAATCTAAACCAGACTATCTGTTTTTTTCCCCAAACTACTCCAACAGAGCGGAACAAAAGCTGCATTTTCTGGACGTTCATAGTCAGCTCTGCCACTATCTGGGTAGAACGAAGCAAGCTAGGAAATCTGAGCAGCTCTTCCTGTGTTGTGTGACAGGGAAGAAAGGCCTTCCAGTTTCCAAAGTAACCCTTTCTAGATGGCTGGCCTCTTACTTTCATCTATGACCTCAGATGCAAAAAGCTACTGTGAAGACCCAGGGCTTACTCAACTAGAGCATTAGCTACGTCAATAGCCTTTCAGGCTAGATTACCTATATATTCCATTTGTGCAGCAGCCACATGGGCCTTTCCTCATACCTTTATCTCATTACAAATTAGACACTGCCTCCCGAAGCCGGGCTAATTTTGGTTCCACTGTTCTCAAGAGTCTGTTCCGATGAGCCACCCAGGGTGAAGGTGCTAGGGACGCGGTCCCATCCAGCAAGAATGAAGGCGAGATTGACAACTTAACATTGAGAAGTTATGTACCTACCAGAACGTTCCATGTTGTCTTCTTGCCTTCATTCTTGCGTCCCACCCCTCGTCCCCCTAGCCTGGACAGACCTAGGATCCTTGGGGATCTTCTTCCTGCCTCAGTGTTAGCCCCCCTTGGCTATCCTTACTGGTAGCTTAAGGTCTCGGTGACTTATGAGTGAGGTTTCCTCTTCTCCTTATTTTGGAGATCAGAACTGCTATGGTTTCAGCTATCAAACGAGATCTGGGTAGTTAGCGCCTAGCAGTGGGATATAGGGTAGCCTTGAGCCAGTAAAAATAGCTCTCGAGCTTTAGTATAGGCAGAGTCTGAGTCGAGGGTCGGCTCCGAACCCATCCAGCAAGAAAAGGCGAGAAGACAACAACTAACATGGAACGTTATGGTAGGTACATAACTTCTCATTTCACATGCTTAAATATCAACAATACTGTCTCAATTAAAACAGAACAGTACAAATGCAGAACAACCTGACTATGAGGAAATGCAGGATTTATTGCATGCAGCTGAACAAGTGGGAAAGCCTACTTTGCAATGTGGTTTTGATTCATTAGAAGCTTCTTGTAGAGCAGCAGTTGCAGGATCTGTGATTCAAAGGCATGCTTGGTTAAAAGAACAGTTTACCAGATCATGTTAAGGCAAAATTATTGGATGCTCCTTTGCAGCAAGATAATTTATTTGGTATTAAGGCAGATGAGGTATTAAAGAAAATGGAGGATAAGGCAAAATCTATGCAAACAGTGAAGGATTTCTTACAGGTACAGCCACCACGATTTAGCAGAAATTGGCCACAAAGAATCTGTCCTTTCCAGTGTCACCACAGAGGCAGAATACAGATGCCCAAGTGGCAGATCTCAGCCACAAGGATCTTGCAGACCACGACAGTGGGGTGCTTCAAACCCAAAAGGTGAGGACAACTCACAACCTTACAGGAAACAGTTCCAATGACTTCCCCCTTCCAATGACATACTCTTCCCTTTTGGCAGCTTTCTTAGGGGTGAAACTAGCACTTTTTTCTCAAAAATGGCAAGCATTCACCCAAGACAAATGGGTGCTGAATATTGTGTCTCAAGGTTACAGGATGTTCTTCGTGTTTCACTGTTGCAGTCATAACTGTAGGGTACTCCTGCCGGCAGTAACGTTGGATCTCACGGAGGCATACCTGCATGTCCCTATCAGACAAAATTGCAGAAGATACCCCCGTTTCATTGCAGGTTCAACTCTATTATCAATTCTCTGCACTGCTCTTTGGCTTATCTGCTGCGCCCAGGGTCTTCACAAAATGCCTGGCACCAGTAATTGCGTACTGCAGACAGAGGTATTCAAATATACCCTTACCTGGACGACTGCCTTATTCAAGCAGAAAGCAAGGACATTCTTTTAAAGCATCTGGCGTTTGTCAAACACCTTTTAAGTTGCCTAGGGTACACAGTAAAAAAGAAATCAAAACTAGTGCCTCACAGAACAGAACATTCCTGGGTGCCAGCTCGAATACAACAGCCCAGATGGCTTATCTCATGCCAGACAAGCAACAACAGCTGACTCAATATTTCAAAATGATGGCAACAAAGATCCAACTCCCTGCAAGAAAAATTCTGCAGGCCTTGGGATTCATGGCATCTTGCATACTCCTAATACTATTTACAAAACTGCATATGAGGAAATTGCAATGGTACCTGAAGAGTGTATGGACACAGCACAGCCACAGCTTAGAAACAATGATACCACTCATTCCCTGCCTTCAGGAGTTTCTATGGTGGGCACAGGCATGTCACCTCAAGGGTCAGCCTTTTACCTTGCCCACAGCCAGGCAAACTATAACAGATGCATCGGACTATGCCTGGGGAGCACACATGGCAGGACAAGTGCATTCAGGGCAAATGGAGCACAGATCAAAGGCATCTGCATATCAATCAAAAAGAAATGCTAGCTGTACAGAATGCTCTAACAGCTTTCAAGGACCTCTTACATCCAGGACAACTCCTAATAAAGACTGACAAAACCACGGTTATGTGGTACATAAACAAGCAAGGGGGCACACACTCTTACCCCCTATGCAGGCAAGTAATGACCTGGTGGAACACAGCACTGACTTACCAAGTTCAACTACAAGCACAATTCCTGCCAGGGAAAAAAAAACACATTGGTAGACGACCCAAGCAGAAACATCATGGAAACTGGATCCACAAGTATTTGCAATGATAACTCAAAAATGGGGACGCCCAGACATAGATTTGTTTTCCAACCCCCAAAACTACCAACTTCGAAAATTTTGCACAGGGACATTCCACCCACTAGCTTGGAAGGTGGACTCGCTCTCATTCAGTTGGGAAACGTTAGTGTATGCCTTTCCTCCACTGCCTCTTCTAGCAAAGGTGCTGCTGAAAGTCAGATTACAGAGGCCACAAATGATACTCATTGCTCCAGACTGGCCAGGCCAACACTGGTATACAATACTAAGGAACGTGGCCCACGGCCCACCATGGATTTTACCTCAAATTCCTCACCTGCTCACTCAGCAAAACAATCAGATTCTACACAGCCAGCTCAAGACTTTAAATATTGCTGCATGGCAAATTACCTAAGCAACCAGCCAACACCTCTATCTAAAGCTGTTATGGATGTCATTCTGGAGGCCAGGAGGCCCAGCACCAGGAAAGCCTATTCAGACAAATGGAAAAGATTTTATGCATGGAACCAGGCTAAAGGCCAAAATCCCCTTGTTCCAAACATTCCTCAGATTTGTGCTTATTTTTACCTTTTTGGAAAAGCAAAGCACAATATTGTGGTCTGTGTACCATGCAGACACATACAATTTGAATTTAATATGTTAGTATGAATGTCAGCTTTAAAATGATACCTTAACCATTACTGTGTGACGTTCCTTCCATGAGATGTTCACAGAAATATGGTTAATATATTTCTCATAATAGATGAAGCATAATATCTCATCACCTGTAACAGACAGAGCCTACATATCAGTGTAGAAGTTGTGCATCTGAATGTCAGCTTCAAAATGATGCATTTGTGTGATTACCATGCTCCCTCGCAAAGATATGGGCATAATGAAAAGTATTGTAAATGTATAATTTTCATATTCGTACAAGACTAAACAAACTGATGTGTGTGTACAGTGCACAGACGCAGTTCTTTTGCCATGTTGTAAGGAGTAACACTGTCTTCAAAATGAGGTATTACTTCACACGATGAGATGCTCCCTTGCAAATTTATTTACCAAAATATGAAAAAAATCATAATTTCCATAACCTAAGTCCGAAACAAACTTTGATATCTGCCTGAGTACAACATACAGGCACCATTCTTTTACCATGTTAGAACTGTAAATCTTTTCAAAATGAGGTATTACTTGGCACATTCAGATGCTCCCTTGCAAAGTTATTTACCAAAATATGAAAAAAAATCATAATTTCCATAACCTAAGTCCCAAACAAACTTTGATATCTGCCTATGAGTACAACATACAGGCGACATTCATTTACCTTGTTAGAACTATAAATCTTTTCAAAATGAGGTATTACCTAACACATTCAGATGCTCCCTTGCAAAGTTATTTACCAAAATATGAAAACAAAATCATAATTTCCATAAGTCATTTGCCAAGCTCAGAGAAATTAATTTTACAAAACACATTTCATAAGTGTTTTACTTACTATATTGGTCCGACTTGGTCATGGGTGTTTTCTGTTCTCTCAAACTGCATGTTAGCAATCTTGCATGGCTCTCCTCACGCCATTGTGGAGGTTGGTCAAGAACAACGCAATGTCCTCCTCAGTTAGTGAATGCCATCCGTTCTGAACAGGTGAACATCTTCCGCAGTGATGCCGTTATGGCAGATTGTAGATCCACTGACCCTGTGCATCAAGCCATGCATGAACGCATTCTGTAAACGTCTGAACAGCAGAAGAGTCTTACCTGATATAAAGCATGGGTGGACACTGACAAGGGTGCACAGCCAGGACACGTGTAAAGAGAAAAAGCAGGGTAAGGACCGCCACTCCACTAATGAACCCAGGACAGGCATGGGACTTCAGTGGCAGGCAAGGCCATCTGATCTGTCCGATAGCTGTGCTGGCTACGCACTCAGACTGCTGATACCACTACAGTCTTACGACCTCCTTCAGTGTCAGCAGTATGCCTTGCCTATGCCTTTTCCTTTTGCATGTGTCCATTCAGTAATGGACTTAAGGGATCTAGTTCTATATTACTAAGCCCTTCCTGTCATCTAAACTCCACATGCCTGATAAAAGCAGAATAAAAAAACAAGACTTGCAGGATGGTTACTGACGTACTAGATTGTACGTGCTAGCACTCTCCTGAAACAGTTGTTCTTTCTCAGTATCTTCGCCAGAACCGTACCACAGTTATTTGCCAAACTCTGAAAAATATATTTTACACAATACATTTCATAATAGAGGTTTACTTACCATAGTGGTCCCTACTTGGTCATGGGTGTTTTCCATTCTTCTCACAAGCTGCATATTACCAATCCTGCATAGCTCTCCTCACACCATCATGGAGGTCAGTCAAGAACAATGCAATGCCCAACTCAGTTGAATGCCATCCCTTCTGAAAAGGTGAACATCTTCCACAGTAATGCTGTCATGGCAAATTGTAGATCCACCAATCCTGTGCATCAAGCCATGCATGAAGCCATTCTGTAAACATCTGGCCTTGTGAGCTGCCCATTGACTGTAGTCTTCCATATCTGTCTAGGAATCCTATCAGACCACACAAAATGACAACATGGCCACCACACTGCAGTTCAAAAATTGCTGTGATTTGAAACTGTAGCCTTCCAAGTGGTTGACTGATGACATCATTCTCTCCAATGTGCAGCACAAGAATGTCGGGCTCTGAGTAGATGGAACATCTCTCGTCCAACAACTGCAGTACTCCGCTCCAATACATACCACTTCTTGCAATCCAGTATACCTTCACAGTGGATGTGGGCAAGCTGAAGTTGTACTGGTTTTCAGTTTTGGAGGCATGGCTGGCAGCCCAGTGAATGTAGGAATGGCCACATACCCACATGCACACTTGTCGTCGTTCTGCTTGTGAAGCCATGTCAGTGTCAGTGGGCAAACCTGCACAGGAAAAAAAAAATGCAAATAGATTGCTACTGATGTTTGACAGATCTATTGGAAGACTACACACACACACACATATATATATATATATATATATATATATATATATATATATATATATATATCATATGCATTACCTGGTTAGACTATCCAAATCTTCACTCTATCCACAGGGGCATTATTCTTTTCATTAGAAAAAAAGATATACTTCTCATAATTATGGTCCCAAACTGATATCTGGACATGTGTATGGCATACAGGTACAGATGTTCATGTTTCACTGTTGCAGTCATGACTGTAGAGTTCTCCCCTGCTAGCAGGCAGCCCTCTGTCGGCCAGAATCCCAAAGTCTGGGTCCGGCGTCGGCTGTTCAACCATGCTCCCTGACGTCAGAGCGCCAGGAGTACAAAGCTGACAGCCGACGCCATATTCTGCAGTCTTTCTTGCCGTGCGGTGATAGCAGTTCGCAAGTGCCGGTTGGCTGACTCCTGACTAATTTCTCTGATATACTTCGGTCCAAAGACTTTCTGCTCCACTCAAAACTAAGTACCCCGTTGAGGAAACTTTTTTCTTGCTCCACTCCGAGGTCAGAAAAAGTTAATTGTATTTCATGTGGGAAGCAAATACCTCATAAGGATTTTTATTCTTACTGTGTTCCTTGCTTAGGCCCTGACCATGACGTAACTAGTTGTCGGTTTTGTGCTAGATTCAATCAACGTACAATTAAACGAAGGTACGATTTTGCTTTTCATTACTTCGGTAGGCGCTTTAACTACAAAATGTCGTCGGATATGGTCCCGGCTACCGGAGTTCACAAATGTCGCAAGGATAAAGACAGGCCTCAGAGGTCCAAATCTGATGATAGCGCACAAGCGGAGCCAGCTTCAGTTTCGGCCGTCGTCAGTGAGGCGCTTTTGCAGCCCCTGTCATCCATTTCAGAACCGATGGCCGAAACGGACTCATGAGGAGCCAACCAGGCCTTTAAATATTTCTGTTGCAGGACCTTCGGACAATGCTCCGGATGGGTCCGGAGCCGCTGTGCAGGTACCGGCTTCCGAAGGTTTTCAGGCCTACTCGGCTACTAGTAAAGGCAAAGACAAAAGCAAAGACTCCTTCTAAATCAAAGACTACAACACAAGCCTCTTCTGAACCGGCTCCCAAGTCACAAAGTTACTCAAGATGGCGGAGGATTTACTTACTATGGTTAGGGGTTCACATCCCCCTCCAGATAAAAGGCCAAGGCAGGATGTTTATTATGATTCCTCTGATCAGGCATCTATTTCCTCAGTTTCTTCTGATCAGGAATATTCTTTCCCTCCTTATGAGGATTCTGATGCTGAAGAATCCATTCCTTCAGCTTTTCCCCCTGAGGATTTCTCTTTTGGGGAAACTTTGCATGAAATGAGGGAACATTTCCACTGGGAAGGACAGGGGTATTTGGAATCTAAGAAAAGACTGAGGGATTTTCTTCTTCCCCAACATAGACCCCTGGGTATTTTTCCTGTTTTGGATATTGTGGATGATGCCTTTTCGGAGGCTAACTTAACCCCTGACTTTTTTCCTCCTCCTCCTGTTAAGCCTGATATTACAAGGTTCCTGATTCTCATCAGTTTTTATACAAGAACCCTTCTGCTGACCCTGAAACCATTTCTCAGGGTCCTAAGGGAGTTAAGGCCGCTTCTGCCAAAAATCCCATTCCTACTGAAAAGGATTCTCGATCCTTAGAAAGATGGGGCAAAACGGTGTACACTTCTGCTACTTTGTCCATTAGGGCTTTAAACTGTCAGCTTCATATGCTTAAATACCAACAATTTCTCTTGTCTTAAAACAAAAGCTTACTTCCATTTCTGCCTGTGCAGATAAGGAATTACATGACTTATTGCATGCCACTGAGCAGGTTGGGAAGCATGGCTTACACTGTGGATTTGATGCCTTGGAGGCTTCTTGTAGGGATGCGGCCTCTGGCACAGTCATTAGAAGGCATGCATGGTTAAAGGAACAAAATTTGCCTGAACAAGTAAAGGCTAAATTATTGGATGCTCCTGTTCAGCATAATGTTTTGTTTGGATCAAAAGCTGAAGAGGTGATTAAAAAGATGGAGGATAAGGCGAAATCCATGCAAACAGTTAACGATTTCTTACAAGTACAGCCACTTAGATTTAGCAGGAATTGGCCTTCAAAAAATTGGTCCTTTCCCACTTCAGACAGGCCTCAAAGGGGTAGATATAGATGCTCCAGAGGGAGGCCTCAAACAAGATGCTTATAGATCAAGACAGTGGACTGCTTCCACCCCTAAGGGAGGAGAGGACAGGTCACAATCTCAAAGGAAATAAACTCAATGAACTCCCTCTGTTGGGCTACAGGAACTTCTTGCCTGGAAGCCCCTCTCTGAGGAAAGCTCTCTTTTTTAATCAAAATTGGACTCAAATAACCCCAAGACAAGTGGGTTTTGGATGTGGTTTTAAGAGGTTACAAATTCCATTTTCATACCTTGCCAAGGCCAAGCGGATGGCCAGACCTTCCAAAACATCAATGGACGGAGGCCTTAAACCAGGTGGAAGCTCTTTTGGCTATGGATGCCATAGAACTGGTTTCTCTTTCAGAGATGGGAAAAGGTTTTTATTCGAGGCTCTTTCTAGTCCCAAGGAAGCAAAATTCATGGAGACCCATTCTGGATCTGTCTGTCTTGAACACCTTTCTAGAGATGCCAAAATTCAAGATGCTTACTCTACAGCAGCTACTTCCAATGCTGTCCAAAGATGCATGGATGGTAACTTTGGATTTAAAGGAGGCATATTTACACATTCCCATCAGGCAGGATCGCAGAAAATATCTCTGGTTCAGGGCCGGATTGAGGCACTTTCAATTCTCTGCGCTGCCCTTTGGATTGTCTGCTGCGCCCAGGGTCTTCACCAAATGCCTGGCTCCAGTAGTAGCTTACTGCAGACTCAAGGGAATTCAAATTTACCCTTATCTGGACGATTGTCTAATTCAGGCAGACAGCAAGGATGTCTTACTCCGGCATCTAGAATTTGTACAGAACCTCAAGTTCCTGGGATTCTCTGTAAACATAGTCAAATATGACACCATCACAACAGAACTTTTCTGGGTGCACTTCTAAACACCACAACCCAGATGGCATTTCTGACCTCCGAAAAACAATTACAGCTGGCTTCAACTTTCAGAACCTTGGCAACTCTAACTCAACTATCTGCAAGGAAATTCCTGCAGGCTTTGAGTTGCATGGCCTCCTGCATCCTTCTCATACCATATGCAAGACTACACATGAGGAAAATACAGTGTTACCTAAAAAGTGTATGGTCTCAGCATTGCCACTGTTTAGACATACTGATCTCCGTCCTTCCTTGCCTTCAAAAGTAATTTCTTTGGTGGTCCAGGGCATGTGCTCTAAACAAAGGGAAACCCTTCCGTCTGCCTCCTGCCTCTGATTCTAACCATGGACGCCTCTGATTATGCTTGGGGAGCCCATTTTCAGGACAATTGTTTGCAGGGCCTTTGGACAAAGGATCAGAAGCACCTGCATATCAACTTAAAGGAAATGTTAGCCATTCAGAAAGCTCTGTTGGCCTTCAGAAATCTTACAACCAGGACAACTGCTAATACGGAGAGACAACACCACAGTTATGTGGTACATAAACAAGCAAGGGGGATCTCATTCCTACCCCCTTTGCAGACTAGCCCATGGATCTGTGGAACACAGCTCTAGCTTGCAATCTGGATCTTCAAGCTCAGTTTCTACCAGGGAAACAAAACTTCCTGGCAGACAGTCTGAGCAGAAACCTTTCAGATCCACACGAGTGGATGCTGGACACCAAAATATTCAGGATGATAACAGCAGTCTGGGGATGTCCTCACATAGACCTCTTTGCATCCCATCTCAATCAACTACAGAATTTTTGCACCAGGACTTTCAACAGAGAAGCTTGGAAAGTGGAAGCCCTGTCATTCAGTTGGAGGAACCTCTCAGGATATGCCTTTCCGCCTCTTCCTCTTCCACGGGTTTTATTGAAGATAAAACAGGACAAGCCCAAGATGATGATCTTGCTGGCTCCAAATTGGCCTCGGCAGTTTTGGTATCCAACGCTAAAAAAAACCTATGCCTGGAGCCCCCTTGGGTTTTACCTCAGTCTCTGAACCTTCTGTCCCAACATCAGGGTCAGGTTCTACACATGTCAAAACTCTCAGCCTGGCGGCCTGGTTAATCCAGGGCCTTTGATTTCTTCTTTACTACCCAAGCAGGTTATGGATGTCATTTTAGAAGCCAGACGTCCTAGCACTAGAAAATCTTATGCAGGGAAATGGAAAAGATTTTGTTCCTGGATGCAGGCTCAGGATTCTGATCTTCTTCCTAACATTACTTTAATTTTACTTTACTTGACAGATCTCTTGCATAAGGGTCTCTCTTTCTCTTCCATTAAGATACATGCCTCTGCTTTTTCTGCTCATTATAATACAGACCCTCCCATCTTTTCCCACCAGCTCATGAGACAAGTTCTTAGCTCCTCTGAGAAACTAAGACCTAGATCTCCTCCCATTCCTGCTTGGGATCTCAACTATGTTTTGGAAAAACTAACCTTGCCTCCTTTTGAGCCTGCTGCCTCTTCTGACATCAAGTTTTTATCTTGGAAGACAGCTGTCCTGTTAGCTCTAACCTCTGCCAGGAGAGTTTCAGTTGAGTTACAAGCTCTTATGGCTGTGGAACCTTATATTATTTTTCATCAAGACAGGGTATCTTTGAGGACTAATCCTACCTTCATGCCTAAGGTGGTTTCCAAAGTGTCTTTAAATCAAACTATCCACTTGCCAACCTTTTTCCCCACTCCTCAAAATAAAGGGGAAAAGGATCTTACATTCCTTGGATGTACAGACAACTACGTTTTTACCTGAACAGAACCAAGGACATCAGAAAATCAGAACAATTGTTTCTTATGCTTCAAGTTCCCAAGGTAAAGCCATTTCAAAACAGACCATTTCTAAATTGATTGCTCATGGAATCAGATTTTGTTGTTCTCACCATGGAAAGCTACTCCCAGGGAGTATATGGACTCATTCCACCAGAGCTGCTGCCACTTCTGCGGCCTTCCTCAGGGGAGTTCCTACCAAGGACATTTTGGAAGCTGCAACTTGGAGTTCAGTGCATACTTTTTTTAAGCACTACAATCTACTTCTCTACTCTAAGTCTAGGGCAGGCTTTGCCTCTGCAGTCTTGCAGGGCCTTTTAGCTGCCCCTTCCTCTTTGACCACCTCCCTTTCTTTCAGCTTTAGGATTCTACCCTACAGTCATGACTGCAACAGTGAAACATGATGAACATAGTACAGTTGTGTACACCTACCATAAATGTAGATGTTTGAGTGTCTTCACTGTTGCAGTCTGGGTTTCCCTCCCTCCTGTCCCCTCTTATTTTTACTTTTGTGTGTTTCCTTTTTTCACCATTTTTCTGAGGTGTATTTGCAAAGGTTATGGGACTTTTTTTCATTTTGCGACTCCTGACATCTGGGGCAAGAAAAACTGGAAGATAGCATCGGCTGTCAGCTTTGTACTCCTGGCGCTCTGCCGTCAGGGAGCATGGTTGAACAGCCGACGCCGGACCCAGACTTTGGGATTCTGGCCGAGGACTGCCTGCCGGCAGGGGAGAACTCTACAGTCATGACTGCAACAGTGAAGACACTCTAACATCTACATTTATGGTAGGTATACACAACTGTACTTTCTTTTTATATCTTGCAAGTAGTAATACTGTCTTCAAAATGAACTACTACTTAGCATGCTGACAAGTTCCCTGACAGTTATTCACCAAATATGAAACAATATCATAATTTTCATAACCAATTTCCTAAACAGAATGTGATACACCAGACAAAGTTCTTTTTCCATCTTGTAATAAAACTGTGTTCAAGATGCCAAGTTCCAGAATTTTAGAACTAAATATGAAAAATATTTGTAGCACTCATAAAAATATGGAGTGTCCCACACCTGTCCTTGCAATGTGATAATGACTTTTAGAAGTGTGAATAGTAGTGATAGCTGCCAACGATTTTATATGAGAAGTGCTAATGACTCAGTTTTGTACTGTAACTGCACAAATGTGATAATCACCTGCATGTCTTGACTGCAAAATTCTGCATGCGCTAACAAAAGGTGATAATTGCTCCACATAACCTTTTGTGGAAACATTCATTACTATCATGGTGCAACCATTCTATAAGACTGAGTCATTACCATCTGTCAGGAAAAGCCAGCTACAAACAGTTTGTGTTTGACACTTACACAAATGTGCCAACTATTTATGCAAACACACTCAGGTTAACTACAAAAAACAGTTAACTACAACACAAATAAATCGTAGAAATGGTCTGTCTGGCCAATATCTTGTCTGTAAGGTATGCCAAACTACCATAATATATGCGGACAAGTACTTTGTAGATTTTCTGCCTTTGCTTGCAACAAAACTGCCCCTGTCCAGCTGTGTACGCAGAAGCACCAAATGAAACAGTAAACTGTTGCCCAGTGGTCACATCAGCAGTCTGACAATGTATGCACAATCACTTCCCTGAGGCACAATGAAACAGTAATATTGCCCTAAATATATGGTTGAGCAATTTTAAATCTCAACATAAAGTACCACAGCAAGCCTTTCATATAAACTGATATTTTTAAAAACAGTTCCGCTAACAGAGTACATTATGATAGAATTGTCAATAAAAAAATTGCTGAGACAGTTGGCACATGGGTAAAACACACACTTTGGTAGCAAAGGCTTTGTCATGGCAAGTAGCAGAATTAAAGAAAAATCACACTTGATTTCCCTAACTTATGACTGGCAGATGCCATAATCATTATACAAAACTGAATTACTCCCTCACTAGAATATACTTTTAAATCAAGCATCAGTAATAAAAAGAAGTAAAGTCCTAGAATTGGTCAGCCCAGGTTGGAAGGTTTGGAGACAGAGGCAAGATTACGTTGGTTTGGATGTGTGCTGAGGAGGGATGCAGAGTATATTGAGAAAAATGCTAAGGATGAAGCTGCCAGGTAACAGGAAAAGACGAAGGCCTAAGATGAGGTTTATTGATGTGGTGAGAGGACATGCAGGAGGTTGGTGTGACACAGCAAGATGCAGAGGACAGGAAGAAATGGAAACTGGTAATCTGCTGCGGCGACCCCTAATGGGAGCAGCCAAAAGAAAGATATATATTTTATATACATACACACACACACACACACACACATATATATATATATATATATATATATATATATATATATATATATATATATATATATATATATATATATATATACATACACACATATATAAATAAATACACACACAAATTTATTCCATGCTTGCTTGTGGATGAAGAGCAGAACAAGCAAAGACCATAAATCAGAACCACTGGCACACAACAGCCCAATACAAATCAGTATACATGCAATTTTTGAAAACATACTTTAAAAATACCTCAGAATAAGGCCAAACACCCTATATATGGCCAGCTGCATGCATAAAATTTTGAACTTGGTGGAGAAGCCTTGTTCCCTTCTTGCTGTCACTTATTCCTGGGTCAAATCAAATGACAAACTGGTCACAGTCCCTAAAAGACTGAAGCCATAAGCGTAATAACCACAATCTAATACATGCCTCTCAATTTCATAGTACAAGAAATCAGGACAAAGCATAAAATAATAGTGGGACAAAGGCACTAAAATAGGGACATATTTAATGTTCTGCTGAGCTGTGGAAGATTGCTTCTAGTAGAGTGAAGTACTGGGAACTGTGAAATATTCCTAGCTTGTTCATATTAACCTCAACGGTAACCTTACTGCAGGCTTTCCCATACATGTCAAACAGAGCAACTTGAGGACCCTATTCAAGTGCAACCTTTGAGTGGATGGCAACCCACAACTTTGTCCCAGTGCTTCCACCTCTGCCTATCATTGACAGGGGAAGCAAGTGCTGACTTTACCAACGGCTGCAATAAGTAACTCTGTATCACGAAAGTTGGACTCCAAAAACAGTTCTGGGCTGGGAAATATCAAAACAGCAATGTTCCGAAACAGAAAGCATTTAATTTTTCTGGATGTTCTGGATCTGAGCAGCAACTATAACACATCTATTTTACTACTTCCATGCATAAAAATAACATTATACTGCAATGAACTGCACAGGACCAATGATAGGAAGACAGACAATGAAAATACCTAAAGCACCATATTTTGAACAAAGCACTCAAACATATAAGGATCATACACACTGCAAACAGAAGCTGCTGTAGTACTGAAAGTGCCACTGTTAATACTCAAAGTAAATGCATAGCTGGATGGGTGCTTTGACTGGCTATAGTGACACAGCTAGAAATGATGGCAGGAGCATTGGCACATTCAGCATGCAGCTGTGCAGCTAACTCATGTTAATATTTAATAAGACCGTACAGCTGTTAGTCTAACTGCAGGGCTTGATGGAGGCCCATTGAATTTGTATAATTCCTATTAGGAAGCTAGCATGAATTTTTATTGCACAAAACTATAAGCAAATTGATTTTTCTGCTTGACTAGAAGCAAGGCCAAAGTGATACCTTGCAAAATAGTTTAGGCTAGCTAGCAAGACAACCTAAAAAACCCGAGCACAGGCCCCAGCATGTTTCTGGAACTTATACTAACTGACATATCCCTGAGATGCAGTCCAGTAACAGCATTAGCTAACTAAATGACCACTAATCAGTGTTAATAAACTGGTCCGTTAAACACTTAAACTTCCTCAGCAGGACAATCAATATATAAAAGCAAGCAATTTGCCTACATACTATACTGCAGACCATTGACTGGTCACACTACTTTGTAGCAACAAATCCTATAGCATTCTTTCAAACCTTCTGACCTATCTATCAACAATACAGAAATGTTCTTTTCTCAGAAAAACACAGGAAGATATGGGGACATATATAACCCAAAATAATCTCAGAAATCAGTCATAATTAGATATGCAGATCAAACTTTAAAATACATGAAAAACTTTATCGCAAATACCTATTATTGAGAATAGATTTGCAGAATAGTTAAAATTTAGCAAAGGAAAATCAACTAAGAAAGAGGAAACAGTCTCTCACTTAACCCAGACTGTTCAATCTGTTATCCTGCCTTTACAGTGATTGTGAAGCCAGTGGTTAAAAGAAAAAAAAAACATAAAGCCAGGGGTAGTGCCAAGCAAATGTCATGATTTTTGTTTCATTTTGCTGTCTCGTTCTCTAGCAATAAGCATTTTGTCTCGTGCATGGACAGATGTTTGAGTGTGAAAGAACAAGGAAACAGTCACTCAGCCATTTAGTGACATTTTATATAACTGGCAAGGTAAGGCACTTGCATCTCTTCCCAAGAACAGGTGATATGATTATAAATGAACACATCCAATTTAAATAAAGAAATTAAACGACTAACTGAATAACATAGACTAAGATTAAGATGACAATGCTTTCTAAATCCGGAATTCAGCACCTCTTGCCCGCTACTGCCACAGCCTCCAAGGCAGGAGCTACGGAGCCCTCTGCTATTGACAACCGCCACAATTTTATAATGACTGGGTGGCAAACAGCTTGCTCTGCATCTTACTTTCAAGCCAGGCACAGGATGATTATCTAGTTCTTACCTACATAATGTGCCGTCTTTCTTTTGTGCAAGGTATTGCAGATGTCGCGATTCTTTCAAAAGAATATAGAACAGCATTATGAAACTGCATCAAAAACATGACCGGCAGCAACTTTCAGGAATACACGTAAATGAAAAGCTGGAGTGCTCCATACCAAAGCCAGGGTAAATAGGGGCAATGGCGAAATTAAGGTAGAGGAAAAAAATGCGATTATTACAAAAGGAATTACTGTACGGTCTGTAGAAGATACTCCCACATACAGGTCAGACAGCAGATACATGCAGGTAGCAAAACTCCCGTTCTGTAAAGTGTTCAGCGAAAATAGAGGGATCCAGCAGTACTTTCTGCACACGCCAGAAAAAGAAAGGGAATTTTTACTGTTGGTCCCCCTATTTATTTGCACAGAACAAAGGGCTTTTAGGTCATGGGGTGGAGGTGTTAATAAACATTGGCTTGGATTGCAAGACTGCCATTGGACGCCACCGCTTGCTTCAATAAATGCATAGAAAATTGGCTTGCTATAGAGAAGCAAATAGTGAATTGCAAGCCGATTTTCACCGAAAACTGCAATATGAACACTATGCAACTCCATGCTGAAAATTAAGCTGACAAGGTAACTGACAAAGTTCAGTTACTTTTTCAACTTAATTTTCAACATCCAAGTTAGAATCTAAGTGCAAAGTTATGTGCGATAGGAGAAGGCATTCGGGTATAACACCATGCAGTTACTATAGTCTCACAGCGCACTCGGGTGTAACCACAGAGGCACCATGAGATGGTAGTCGGGGTTAATGAGTTAAGCGTCTGTTTGATTTTGCTTTATGTTTTGGCTGAAGGTTTAACTATATAATGCCGTCAGAACAACAGACCGGAATTCATAAAAAGCGCAAAGATAAAGAAAAAGGTATCTGAGGTCCAAAACCGATAAAACCTCTTCTAGGCCAGTCGCCGGTTCTCTGTGAGGTGCTTTTGCAGCCCCGGACACCCGCTACCACAGAAACACAGGCCGCCTCACTCCCACGTGGAGACAACTAGGCCTCTGGAAACTCAAGGTATTGGGCCTACGGAAACTATTCCCTCAGATGGGTCTGGAGCCGCTGAGCACGCATCTGCTTCTGAGTTTTCAGACCTACACAGCTTACTATCAAGACCACTTCAACAAGCCAAGGCTAAGTCTAAAACACCTTTAAAGACAAAGAAACAAGTACCGCATTTTCCAGGACAGTCATCCATGCTTAAACAGATGCTCTCCACAGGATATGTGCCCATAGAGTGGCGCATGGCAACGGTGGTCCCGCTACACAAGGGTGGGGCCACAACTGACCCTGGGAACTACTGACCAATAAGCCTGACCAGTCTGATCTGTAAGGCTATGAAGCTAATCATTATGGAACTCCTAAATGGAGAGATTGGGAACCTCCAGTTGCTGGACCCCACACAGTTCGGCTTCAAGGGCAGATCATGCCTCCTGAACCTGGTGGATTTCTTTGAGACAGTTACTCAGGCTATAGATAAGGGAAAGGAGGTACACACTGCTTACCTTGACCTTGCTAAAGCATTTGACACCATTCCCCTTTCAGGTATTATTGATGAGCTCACCAGCCTGGGCATAAACCCTTGCGTCAAAAGATGGATCACAAACTGACTCAGACAGATCCCATAAATTTAAGAGTAACTGGATCTATGTCTGTATCCAGACCAGTAACGAGTGGTGTGCCTCTGGGCTCTGTCCTGGGGCCCTTTTTGTTTGGCATATACTTCTCAGAAGTACAGGCAAGCACTGAAGAGCTGTGGCTGACTAAGTTTGCGGACGACTGCAAACTGGGTGCTGTAGTAGTCTTCGGCCGACATGGAAATCCTCCAGAAGGGCCTAAATGAGACTGATGCATGGTGTCAAAGCCATGGTCTCAAGCTAAATGCAAAAACAATGCATAGTAATCCCCTTTGGAAAAAGAGTACCCGCAAACTACAACATAGGAGGTAATCCTCTGAAATCTGAAGAAGAAATGAGGGATCTAGGGACCCAAGTAGATGGTCAGCTTTCCTTTGATAACCATGTTGCCAAAGTGGTTAGAAAATCTTTCTATGTGACCCATCTGATCACGAAAGGGTTCGGATCAAGATCTAAGGATGTAATGGTGCCCCTCTACCTACCCATTATTGAGTACAATGCACCAATTGGAATGTACCTGGCTAGACATCTCCAGCAGCTGGAGACCACAGAGGTACCTAACAGAGGATTACTGGCCTCAAACAGTTGCACCATGCAGCACGATTGAAAAAGCTAAAACTGTTCTCTTTTTGCATACCGCTTTCTCAGAGGCGATCTCTGTTTAATGTAGAGCCATGTCCAACCCTGAATTGAGCTTGCTCCATCTTGGCAAAACCAAATCTGCTGTAGCTACACGTTCTAGGGATATAAACCTCAACACAACAATGAATAGAACATGCTGGAGGGATAGGTTCCCTTTGCAGAGACTTCCGTTACTATGGAACAGGGTCCTGATCTACATAAGAGCCCCTCACTATTCCTCTTCAAGAGGAACCTTGAGTGTATGTGTAACAAAAGATCACACTGGGGATCACACCAACCACTACTAGATAGGGGCCAAGGGTACTAGCTGCTAGCACAAGGGTCTAGCGAACTACTAAAGGGGCGGTGAATACCGCACAACCTGGCTGGGATAATATATGCCTTTGGGCAGATAGCCCAGTACCAACCTATGCTTAAAATGGCAGAGGACCTAATTTGATCACGGGTTCCCATCCCCCTCCTGATAAAAGGCCTAGGCAAGACACTGATTCCTCTGACCAGGTTTCTATTCTGATTCCTCTTCAGAACAGGGATATTCTCTTCCTCCCTATGAGGACTCTGATGCTGAAGAATCTATTCCTTCAGCCTCTCCTCCTGAGGACTACTCTTTTGGGGAAACCCTGCACACCATGAGGGAGCATTTCCTTTGGGAGAGCCAGGATTATTCAGAATCCAAGAAAAGGCTCAGACTTTATTTTATTGCCTCAGCACAGGCCTCTTGCTATCCCCCCTGTACTAGATATTGTATTTTCTGAATCCAGTTGGTCTCCTGATTCCTTACCCCCTGCACCAGTTAAGCCAGATAGGTACTACAGGGTTCCAGATTCCCATAAATTTCTTTATAAAAACCCTGCTGCTGATCCAGAAACTATTTATTTCTCAGAGTCCCAAAGGGGTCAAGGCTTCCACTGCAAAAAAAAACCCTGTTCCCTCTGATGGGGACTCTAGAGCACTGGACAGATGGGGGAAAAAGTTTACACCTCTGCGACGTTAGCTGTAATGGCTTTAATCTGCCAATTTCACATGCTTAAATATCAACAATATCGAATGTCTGCTAAAACAGAAAATGCTTACAAACTCAATGTCCTGAAAACTAGGAAATCCAGGATTTATTGCATGCAGCTGAACAAGTGGGAAAGCACACTTTGCAATGTGGTTTTGATATATTAGAGGCTTCTTGCAGAGCCGCAGTTACAGGTTCGGTCATTCGAAGGCATGCTTGGTTAAAAGAACAGTTTATCTGATCATGTTAAAGCAAAATTATTGGATGCTCCATTACAGCATGATACTTTGGTATAAAGGCAGAAAAGGTGTTAAAGAAAATGCAGGATGAAGCAAAATCAATGCAGACTATAAAGGATTTCTTACAGGTTCAGCCACCCAGATTTAGCAGGAATTGGCCTTCTAAAATTGGTCCTTTCCAGTGTCAGGCCGATACAGACGCCCAAGAGGCAGATATCAGCCCCAAGGCCATACAGACCTAAATAATGGGGTGCTTCAGCCCCCAAAGGCGGAGAAGATAAATCACAACCGTATTGGAAACTGTCTCAATGACTTTCCACTGCCAATGCCACACTCTTACCTTTTGGCAGCATCCTTAAGGGGAAAACTAGCACTTTTCTCTCAAAATTGGCACATGATCACCCAGGACAAATGGGTACTAAATATTTCTCAGGGCTACAGGTTCCACTTAACACACCCTCCCAAGGGCAAAAGGTATGCCAGACCTGCCACACAATCAGTGGGCAGAGGCACAAAAGCAAATTTCTGCTCTCATGGACATGAGGGCAATTCAAAAAGCACCACAGCAAAAGCAGGGGCAAGGATTTTACTAAAGACTTTTTTTGGTACCCAGAAAGGACAAAGCCTGGAGACCAATACTGGACCTGTCTACTCTAAATACTTTCCTGGACATTCTACAAGTCAAAATGTTGACACTGCAGCAACTTCTACCCATGCTGGGCAAGAAGGCTTGGCTTGTTACTTTGGACCTCAGAGGCATACCTGCATGTCCCAATCACAGTCTTGCAGAAGATACCCCAGATTCATAGCTGGCTCAATGCATTACCAATTCTCTGCACTGCCCTTTGGCTTATCTACTGCGCCCAGGGTCTTCACAAAATGCCTGGCACCAGTAATTGCATTTTGCAGACAAAAAGGAATCCAAATATATCCCTACTTGGACGACTGCCTAATTCAAGCAGAGAGCAAGGACATTCTACTACAGCATCTGGCGTTTGTAAAAAGGTGACTAATTTGCCTAGGGTACACAGTAAACGAAAAATCAAAACTATTGCACTCAAGAGAATAATATTCCTGGCGCAAGGTTAAATAGAACTGCCCAGATGGCTTATCTCATGCCAGACACAGGCTACTTACTCATTACTTCCAAATGATGGCAACAAAGACTCTGCAGGCTTTGGGCTTCATGGCATCCTGCATTCTGCTAATTCCATATGCAAAACAGAATATGAGGATGCATATGAGGAAGCTACAATGGTATCTAAAAAGTGTTTGGACTCAACATTGCCGCAGGCTGGCGACAATCACACTCATTCCCTGCCTGCAATACGTTTCGATGGTGGGCTCTAGCCTGTCACCACAAGGGACAGCCTTTCACTTTATCCATAGCCAGGCAGACACTAACAGATGCATTGGATTATGCCTGGGGGGCACACTTAGCGGGAAAATGTTTTCAGGGCACGTGGCCCACAGACCAAGTGCATCTTCTTATCAATCAAAAAGAGATGCTAGCTGTACAGAATGCCCTGACAGCCTTCAAGGATCTTCTTCAGTCAGGACAACTTTTACTAAAGACTGACAACACTAGTCATGTGGTACATAAACAAGCAAGGGGACACACATTCCTACCCCATCTGCAGGCAAGCCATGACCTTGTGGGTACACAGCATTGGCCTACCAAGTACATCTACAAACAGTTCCTGCCAGGAAAGAAAAATACCCTGGCAGACTAAGCAGAAACCTCATGGATCCTCACGAGTGGAAACTAGATCCACAAATCTTCAGCATGTTAACAAGGAAATGGGGATGCCCGGGCATCTATTTGCCTCCCCTCACAACTGCCAACTACAGAGATTCTGCACAAGGACTTCACACAAGTATGGAAGGTGGATGCTCTATCATTCAGCTGGAAAGCCCTGACAGTTTATGCCTTTCCTCCACTGCCTCTTCTCCCCAAGGTGCTCCTAAAGGTCAGACAAGAGAAGCCAAAAATGATTCTGATTGCCCCAGACTGGCCACGCCAGCACTGGTACCCAATCCTAAAGAATTTCTCAGGGTCCAGCCTGGACTTTACCTCAAACTCCTCATCTTCTGACCCAACAAAACAGATTCTGCACAGCCAACTCAAAACCTTAAATCTGCCTGCATGGCGAATAATATAACAATTCAGAATACTCTTTCTAAAGCAGTTATGGATGTCATTTTGGAAGCCAGAAGGCCCAGCACAAGAAAATCTTATGCAGAAAAATGGAAGAGATTCTGTGCTTGGAACCAGGCACAAGGACTCTTAACCGCTTGTTCCAAATATTCCTCAGATTTTACAATACCTAACTGAGATGTTGGACGAAGGCCTATCCTCATCAATCAAGATCCATGCTTCAGTCATTTCAGCTCATTACAATACAGAACCTCCTATTTTTTCTCATCCACTGCTAAGACAGTACCTCAGAGGGGCCAAAAACATAAGACACCCCAAGGAGAGCACCGCTACCTACATGGGACCTCAATTTTGTCTTGGAAAAGCTCACTCTGCCTCCTTTTGAGCCAGCCAATCCAGCTGAGATAAAATTTTTATCATGGAAAACTGCTCTGCTCCTAGCAATAACTTCAGCAAGAAGAGTCTCAGAGCTACAGGCATTAATGGCAGTGGAGCCTTTAATCATTTTCCATCCGGACAGGGTTTCTGTAAGGACAAACCCAACATTTATGCCAAAGGTAGTTTCCAGTGTGGCTCTTAACCAAACCATTCATTTGCCAACATTTTATCCAAATCCCCAGAATAAAGGGGAGAGGCTTCTGCACTCTTTGGACATTCACAGACCGCTACGCTTTTACCTGGATAAAACTAAAGCTTTCAGAAAGACTAAGCAACTTTTTGTGGCATATGCTGTAGGATCACAAGGAAAGGCTATTTCAAAGCAGACTATTTCAAAATGGATAGGACACTGCATTCGCTTCTGCTATGCACAGCATGACAAATCAGTACCTAAGAATGTTAGGCCACATTCTACCAGGGCAGCAGCCTTTCTGAGTACCAGCCAAGGAAATTTTAGAGGCTGTAACTTGGAGTTCAGTGCACACCTTTACCAAGCCCTACCACTTACCTCTTTACTCTAAGTCCAGAACAGGCTTTGCCACTGCAGTTCTGCAGGGCCTCATAGCCCCTCCTAATTCTATTTAGATCCAGCCGCCCAACCTCTGCTTTGGGATTCAACCCAGGTGTAATGACTGCAACAGTGAAATACTATAAACATAGTACAGTTGTGTACCTACCATAAATGTAGATGTTAGTGTATTCACTGTTGCAGTCCAGGTTACCCACCCAACGTCCCCCTTTCTTTGCTGGGACTTACCTGAACCTTTCTATTCTGTACAACCTATGTGGTGTATTTGCTTGTAGATGAAGGTAATGTTTATTTTGTGCATGCTTTGTAAGCAATGTTTTTAGCCTACCCTTTTGGGGGCACCTGACATCTGGGGCAAGAAAAACTGAAGAAAATGGCGTCTGCTGCATCTTGTATACCCCTGGCGCACTGACATCAGGGAAGCGGCGACAGCAACCGACACCGGACCAGGACTTTGGAATTCAGGCGGACTGCGGGTAGCCTGGAATTCAGGCAGACTGCGGGTAGCCTGCCAGCAGGATAACCCAAGTGTAATGACTGCAACAGTGAATACACTCTAACATCTACATTTATGGTAAGTACACAACTGTACTTTCTCTGCACTGCCCTTTGGCTTATCTACTGCGCCCAGGGTATTCACAAAGTGCCTAGCGCCAGTTATTGCATTTTGCAGGCAAAGAAATATCCAAATATACCCATACCTGGACGATTGTCTAATTCAGGCAGAAAGCCGGGACATACTTTTGAATATTCTGGCTTTTGTACAAAGGGTGCTAACTTGTCTGGGGTACACGATAAATGAAAATAATCACACCTGGTACCCTGTCAAATTATTCCTGGGAGCAAGCTTGAATACATCTTCCCAGATGGCTTTCCTCACGCCTGAGAAACAAATTCATTTGACAACCTACTTCAGACAAGTGGCCACAAAAACCTTGCTATCTGCAAGGCAAATACTGCAAGCTTCGGGGTTCATGGCCTCCTTCGTTCTAATTCCATATGCAAGACTGCATATGAAGAAACTACAATGTTATCTAAAAAGCCTATTGTCAACATTCTCAGGATCTAGAAGCAATGATTCCGATCATACCTTGCCTACGCCTAGAGTTCCTTTGGTGGGAAGAGGCCTGCCACCAAAACAAAGGACTACCATTCACACTACCCCCTGCCGCCCAAACCCTAACAGACACGGACTATGCATGGGGGGGCTCATATGGCAAGGAAGTGCGTCCACGGCAAATGTAACCCAAGTCAAATGCACTTGCATATCCATCAAAAAGAAATGTTGGCTGTACAGAATGCTCTGACAGCCTTCAAGCACCACATTCTTCCAGGACAGTTAATGGTAAAGATGGAGAACACCACTGTTATGTGGTACATAAGCAAGGAGAGAAATTCTTACATCTCTGCAGACTAGCCATGGAATTGTGGAACACAGCCTTGAGCTACCAATTGCATCTTCAAGCTCAATTCCTGCCAGGGATATTAAATACACTGGCAAACGGACTAAGCAGAAACCTCATGGACCCACACGAGTGGAAACTGGAACCAAGGATTTTCAACATGTTGACAAGCAAATGGGGGAGCCCAGATATAGACCTGTTTGGCTCCCCCATAACCATCAATTGGGCAAATTTTGCACAAGGACTCCCCACATACAAGCTTGGAAAATGGATGCTCTGTCCTTCAGCTGAAAAAACTTATCTGTTTATGCCTTCCCTTTGCCTCTGCTCTCCAAAGTACTACTAAAGATCAAACCGGACAAACCAAGGACTATTTTGATCTCAGCAGACTGGGCACGCAAATGCTGGTACCACCTCTTGCGCTGTCACGGTTGGCCCCATGGCACCTGCCTCAGACTCATTCCCTGTTGTCTCAGCAGGAGAGCCGTATTCTGCACTCTCAACTTCAAACACTGAACCTAGCAGCATGGCTAACTAATCTCTCCTTTACCATCCCTCAGTAAACCAGTGATGGATATCATTTTAGAGGCAAGGAGGCCTAGTACTAGAAAGTCTTGTACTGAAATGGAAAAGATTTTGTGCCTGGAACCAATCTCAAGGGATGGGCACAGCAGTGCCCAATTTACCTCAGATTTTACAATACTTAACTGAAATGCTTCACAAGGGCCTGTCTCTTTCCTCCATCAAAATTTACACCTCAGCCGTTTTAGCTCATAACACAGAACCTCCCCTCCTCACCCACTGCTCAAGCAGTTGCTCCGATGGGCCAAAAATTTAAGGCCACCCAGGAGAGCTACAACCCCAGCCTGGGACCTTAACTTTGTCTTGGAGAAACTTGCTATCCCTCCTTTCGAGCCAGTTGTACTACAGATTTAAAATTTCTTTCTTGGAAAACCGCTTTCCTTTTAGCATTCACGTCAGCAAAAAGGGTGTCTGAATTGCAGGTTCTTATGGCAGTGGAGCTTTTTATAATCTTTCATGCGGACAGGTTGTCCCTCATAACCAATCCATCCTTCATGCCCAAGGTGGTTT
The DNA here is from genome assembly GCF_019279795.1 of Protopterus annectens. Classification (NCBI taxonomy): domain Eukaryota; kingdom Metazoa; phylum Chordata; order Ceratodontiformes; family Protopteridae; genus Protopterus; species Protopterus annectens. The sequence goes on along the minus strand of NC_056731.1, from coordinate 165,670,556 downwards.
CCAGTGTGGCTCTTAATCAGTTCATTCATTTTGCCAACCTTTTTTCCTAACCCACAGAACAAAGGAGCTAATACTGCACTCCTTAAAGGAGTACCGCACCCACAGACTCGAAAAACATGTTTAAAACATCATGGCATGAAGTTTCCTACACTTTAACAGCACTCTGGGATTATTTACAGGATTTTAAATATTTTTATATGTAATTCCAGACTCGGACCACCTGGAGGCTGGCATATTGACGTGGTTTGGATAAATCAGGTTGCCATCCAGTATCCCAGAAATCATGGTTTGGTTCAAAAATGTTACATCATGCAGGCCTCCGTTTGCCTAAAGTTCCTGTCATTTCATAGATGTTGCATGCGTACAAAGCACGGAGTAAAATAGAACAGTATAAGTAACATTCTCTGCTGCTGGATGACTACTTAAAAACGGTGCAAATGCCACAGAACATACTCAAAGTGCTGTTTACTGCTGCCTTTTTTTCTAATTTAGTTTAAATAGCACTAATTTGTGAGACAATGAATTCCAGTCCATTTACTTCTCCCCTCCCCCATAACATTTAGCTTCCCTTGCTGTCAAAGTCTTGAGGGTAATTTGACCTGGTAATTCCATTGATTGGCAGATCACAGCAGGGTGCTTGACTCATGTAATTTAATCTTTGCTCTAGCATTTCCTTTGTTAGAGGGGGCATTTTTTTGCTGCACTATAGCCATGGCCTTACTTGACTGCAATCACATCCAGTAAGGTCTTGCACCAAGGAGTTAAAGAATAAAACATTTATACTATTAACCAGTTTAGATCTTTATTAATTTAAGTGTTAAGGTATCACTTCATGCTTCCACCTTGTTAAAAATTGAGATTTACATGTGCAAAGTGTGTTGGTATGCAGTGTTTGCCTTCATATGTTTTTACTCCACTGGTTGGTTTGCAAAAAAAATTTTGCAGTGTCCCTGGATTTGTCTTTGTACATACAAACCACATTGCTATATTTTCCCCTTCCCTTTTCTTGTGTCCAGAAGTCACTTTTAACAAAGTACATTTTTTATTTTTTTTTTTTTAAATAAAAGGACATCAAGGTTAACTTACCCTGAATCAGACAATGGATGCCACTACAAAGAGTAACTGTTGAAATATTTGTGCATGTTCAAAATCCCTTACTAAATCTATTTGCCAGCCTCCAGTTCAATTGGTGCTATGGCTTTAATATACTGGTGTGTTTGCTCATGCCTTCCAAATATCTCCACCATTACATACCACTTTTGCAGTGTAGTAACCACATGCCCATGCACCTTTAGCCATCAGTATGCAGATACTCCTGTTCATGTGAGTATGTGAATTCATTTTCAGACTTAAGGTGTGGAAGCTGCACTGAATAGTTCTAGGTACTTGTTCAGGTTTCACATGGTGCTTGCTTAAAGCTACTCTCATGTTAAGCCACTATGAATATGTTGCACTGCCACCTCTGATACCAGGGTAATATTTTAATCTTTCTATTCCCGCACTGCACACTAGCAGTATCTGGTGCAAATACAACAGAAGTATGCAAGCGATACACCACCTAAGCATCATTTGCCGTGCAGAATGTATAAGTATGCATACCAAATTTCTGTGTTTCCAAACATCTGTGTTACTACACTACCTACTGAATACAATGAACAGCACTCAGGCTGGAGGAAGGACAAGGGAGCCTTGTCATCTCAGAATGGGTGGGTCTTATTATTTTAGTTAGAATCGGATGACGGCTGTGGTGATGTGACTTTGGGGGAGGGAACTGATTAAAAAAAAGTACCTGCACTGCCTGGCCTCGATGTCAGTAATTGGGCGACTCCAGCAAGCTTTATTCAAACGTGAGAGAATCATTTTGTAAGTGAAATCATCACAGTATGAGAAGGTAGGCTTCTGTTACAGAAGTAAGGAAAATTATAAAAATTGTAAATACTTTATTGTTGTTGCTTTACAGAGGACAATTTAAATAGGGAGGAAAAGGGCTATGAAGTTGAGGAATACATTAGAAAAACCTGTTGTACTCCTTTAAATGTGCACAGAGAACTTGGATCCTACTTGGACAGGACTAAACCTCTCAAGAAATCAACTACTACTGGTGGCATTTGCTGCACGGGTAGGAGGGAAGTATATTTCAAAGCAAACCATTTCTAAATGAATATGCCATTGCATTCATTTCTGCTATAAGCACCAATGAAAACCCATCTCGCAGGGGATCCTACCCCACTCAACCAGGGCTGCGTCTACCTGTACAGCCTTTCTCAGAGGCATCCCTACCATGGACATCCTAGAAGCTGCTACCTGTGCATACTTTCACCAAGTATTATCATTTGCCAATTTTCTCTAAATCCAGAGCTGGCTTTGCCACTGCAGTCCTGCGGGACCTTCTAGCTGGTCCTAATGCTATCTAATTTCCTCCTCCCAACCTAAGCTTTGGGAATCTACCCAAATGTGATGACTGCAACAGTGAAACACTAAGAACATAGTGCAGTTGTGTACACTTACCATAAATGTAGATGTTAGTCTATTCACTGTTGCAGTCCTGGTTACCCTCCCCCCAGCCCCCTGACATTTTTTGGCTGTACCTCTCCTTTCTATGCTTAAAACCTTTTTGGTGTATTTGCTTTTTTGTTGGAGGTATATCCTTGTATATTTATATATTTAATTGCTTCCCCATTAGGGGGGCACCTGACATCTGGGGCAAGGAAAAACTGATGTAATGACGTTGGCTGCATGTTTTATACCCTTGATGACCTGATGTCATGGAAGAGACTGCAACTGACGCAGGACCCAAGACTACTAGTACTGTAAGCAGATAACCCAAATGTGATGACTCAATGGTGAATACCCTCTAACATCTACATTTATGTTTAAGTGTACACAACTGTACTTTCAAGACGTCCCAGAGATTTTTCCCAGATGCACAGGGTGACTCCTCCTTCAGAGGCAGAGGAGGAGGAGCTAATGGTAGACGTCCCCCTAGAGGCGAGGGGAGGTCCGCACAACTAGGGAGGCCGCAGTTTGTTTTGATGCTGTCCCTGTCAGCCCTCTTGATGTGGGGCCCAGCTGTGCTTCTCTGGAGCCAGTCAGGGGTCGCCTATCTTTGTATCCAGAAGCCTGGCTAAACATCACCCAAGACAAATGGGTACAAAAAAGATCATCGGAGGTTACTTTTCTCTTCCACCTAACACTTCCAAGATGATCCCGGATGTTCCACTCAATCACAGGGATCAAGCAACTATAGAAGTGCAAAGGTTGCTTGCAAAGAGTCGTCCAAACTGTCCCCGCAAACCCGATAGGATTCGGAACTTGCTCCAAATTCTTCTTGATGCCAAAACGTACAGGGGACTGGAGAGCCTATCTTGGACCTCATCAAACTAAACAAATCTGTAAACGACAAGTTCTGGATGGTGACACTGCAGTCTGTACCCCCTCTGTTAGAGAAAGACACTTGAATGTGCTCCATAGACCTCCAAGATGCGTACTACCATATTAAAATGGGTAGAACATTGAGGAGTCGCTTTTCTGGCTGGGAGCCTGTCATTACCAATTTCGTGCTCTGCCCTTTTGTCTCGCCATATTCCCCAGGGTGTTCACCAAATGTATGGCAGTAGTGACAGCTCACCTGAGATGTCTAGGATTCCAAGTGTTTCCATATCTGGACAACTGGCTCCTGACCGCCACCACCTGGCATCTACTCCTACAAACTAGAGATTCCACCATCTAGCTTTTTACCCAGCTGGGGATTGCAGTAAATTGGGGAGTCTGCCTTATTGCCCTCTCAATTTGTGACTTTTATAGGCGCAGAAATACGCAGTCACCATGTTGGCTAGTGTACTTGCATAAAGAGTTCAAAACCTCAGACAAATTCTCAGGCTACTTCCTCTACAAAAAGGCAAGGCAGACAGTTCTGAATCTCTTGGGGACCATGGCCTCCACCATAACGTTAGTCCCTCTAGCCAGATTACATATGCAAATTCTCCAGTGGCTTCTATCTTCCTAGTGGTCCTTTCAACTGCCTCTATTTCACCACATTATCATAAGAGTCTTGCGAAAAGTACCTTCGTTGGTGGATTCAACCTGACCAACTAACAGGCGGCTCCATTCCTTCCTCACCAACCCGTTGCTGTGTCCACGGATGCCTCTCAGATTGGGGGGGGGGGCGCAATATCTAGGCAGGACTGTCCAAGGCACATGGCAAGCAAGATCACAAAGCTCACCTGCATATCAGTGTTAAGAGATGAGCAGTGCTTCTAGCGTCGCAAGCATTTCACGACTTTCTCCCTCTAGGGACGATAGCAATCCAATCAGAAAACATGTCAGTGGTATGGTATCTCAACAAACAAGGAGGAACCAGATCTTACCACTTTGAGAGGCCTTTCATGTTTGGAAGTGGGCAATTTCTTCCCAACGCTTTCTAGTGGCAACGCACATCCCAGGGACAACCAATGTGATAGCAGACATGCTCAGCAAGGCAATTTTGATGCCTCACATTTGGTCTCTGAATCGGGGAAATAGCGGAACAGATCTTCTGAAAATGGGGACAGCCTTGCTGCAACCTTTTCGCCAGTCCAACTCCAAATGCAGCAGCTACTTCTCCCTTATCCCCCTCCGTGGGATCCACCGAGATGCACTTGTTCACGAATGGCCCCTGGGACTCCTTTATGCTTTCCCTCCTTTCCTATCCAAAGTGACTTCAGAAAGCAAGGTTATTGGGATGCAAATTGATTCTCATCACTCCTTACTGGCCTTGCCAGATTTCATAGGTTGATACTAGGCTATCTGCCCTAGGGCATTTATAAGCCTAGCCAGAGTGTTTGGCTTTCGCCACCCTTTTAGACTAGTTGACTGTGCCTCTGTATAGTAGGTCACAGAAGATAGCCCTGTTGAGGTTAGTTTACTGTGCCTCTGTCTAATAGGGACACAGAAGAGTTCCCAGGGGTAAACCTACGATCTCCCATCCACTCGTCAAGATTTCTCTTGAAGAGGGTCATTGAGGGACTCTGCCTAACATGGATTGGGATTTTGTTCCAGAGTGAGGGGAACCTCTGGGATATTAATCTGTCCCTCCAGCTTGTCCTGTTTATTTCTGTGCTGATTAAGTCCCTGGAGTGTATAGCTCTAAGGGATTTGGATTTCCTGAGGTGGAGCATGTCCATTAATTCTGGGTTGGACATGGCTTTATACATCAGGCACAGATTGCCTCTGAGTAGGCGGTAAGCAACTGAGTAGAGCTGGAGTTTCTTTAACCTAACTGCGTAGGGAATCTGAGTCCCTTGATCCTCTTGGTGAGGTACTTTTGGGGTCTTGCCAGTTGTTGCAGGTGTCGGGTAAGGTACATCCCAAATGGGGCATTGTATTTAATTATGGGCCTGATGAGTAGTGGAGCACAATGACCCCTCGATCTAGATGTGAACCCTTTCATGGTAAGGTGGGCTATATAGAAGGTATTTCTAACCACTTTGGCAACGTGATTGTCAAAGGATAGATTGCTATCTACTTGGGTCCCCAAATCCATAATTACTTCCGTGCTTAATGGATTACCACCTATGTGGTAATTTGTGGGCACTTAGTTTTTCCCAAAGGGGATGACTATGCACTTTTTGGCATTTAGCTTTAGGCCATGGCTCTGGCACTAGTTATCTGTCTGAGACCCTTTTGGAGGATGCTTGTGTCAGCGAGTCGATTATGGCACCCATTTTTCAGTCATCTGCGAACTTGGTCAGCCATAGTCCTCTCGTGTTAGCCTGTACCTCAGAGAAATATATACCAAACGAGAGTTCCCAGGACTGAGCTTTGTGGGACGCCACTTGTAACTGGTTTAGAGTCTGGCACGGCACCTGCAATTCTGACAATGTGCGTTCTATCCCTGAGCCAGTTTGCAACCCATCTTATGACATAGGGGTTGATATTTAAGCGGGTGAGCTTATTTATGATGCCTGAGTGGGGTATTGTGTCTAAGGCCTTTACGAGGTCCAGGTAGGCTGTGTGAACTACCTTCCCTTCATCTATGGCCTTGGTGACTGTTTCAAAGAAGTCGACCAGGTTCGAGGCAAGATCTGCCCTTAAAGCCGAATTGGGTAGGATCCAGTGTTTGGAGGTTCCCAGTGTCTGAGTTTCATGATACGCTCCATAGTTTTGCAGATCAGGCTAGTCAGGCTTATAGGGCGATAGTTTTCGGGGTCCGTTGTGGCACCACCTTTGTGGAGTGGGACCACTGTTGCTGTATGCCATTCCTTGGGTACATATCCTGTAGTAAGGCTGAGATTGAACAGTGACTTCATGTGAGGGTTCAGTTCTTGGAGCTCGTGTAAGATGCAGCCCGGGACACCATCCGGTCCCATTAATGCTGTGTTTTTTGCTTTGGAGAGGGCAGCTCACCTGTGCATCTGATGTCAGGGAGGCTACACTCTGGGATAGACATTTGCACTCTTGGGGGGAAGGGGGGGGAGAAGTTTGCACTGAACCGGTCTGCCAGGATGTTGGCAGTGTCTATGGGTACAGTGTGTTTTTTGTCATTTTGAACTAACTCTGAGAATATCTGGGAGTTGCCACCCAGGTTCCTGACTTAAAGAAGGTCTTGTGATTATCTTTAGTGTTTTGTGCAGTTTTGTTTTGAAGCTGGCCTTAGATGATTTTGAGGGATCGTAGTTTCTTGCTAGTACTGATCAGAGATGCCTTCCCTTTTTGGGATTTTGCTCCATCATGTAGTAGCTTCCTCCTTCTGTTGTATAGCTTATTTATGGCTGGGGTCCACCAGACAGGTCTCCTGCCTTTGGAGGATTGAGTCATGGTTTTATTTGGGATAACAATACATTCCTATAGGTGTCCATAGAATGCGTTTGTAAAGGATTCTGCGGTTTGGGCTGTATTTTCCACTGGCCCGGGGGCTTTGAAGGATTCTGCCTCTGTTTTGAGAAGTGTGAAGTTTGCTTTTGATAAGTTTCTTCACTGTGGTTTCCTTGCCTGGGGGTGGGGACGGGATATGGATGTCCAGTGAAATTAATTTAAGGTCAGATCTTGCCAATGAGGGCGTATACCTCTGGTATGGAACATAGTCCCCATGTTGGTGATTATCAGGTTGTGGGAGTGGTGACCAGTTGTTCCATAGTATTTGAGTTTATAAATTCTAGGAACCGTTGGGCGAGGGTGTTGGGGCTTGAGTAGTGCTCCCAGTCTGCTTGGGTAGTTGAAGTCACCCAATATAATGGTGTTTGGAGAGAGCTTCATATTCTCCAGTGTTCTCAGGAAAGCAGAGTGAGGTTCCTGAGTTTGGGAGGGTGTGTAGCAGGCTACAAACCGAAAGGCAGATGTTCATCGTGTTTCACTGTTGCAGTTATGACTGTAGGGTTCTCCCCTGCCGGCAGGCAGTCCTCGGTCGGTCAGAATCCCAAAGTCTGGGTCCGGCGTCAGCTGTTCAGCCATGCTCCCTGACGTCAGAGCGCCAGGAGTACAAAGCTGACAGCCGACGTCATGTTCTCCAGTCTTTCTTGCCGTGCGGTGATAGCAGTTAGCAAGTGCCGGTCGGCTGACTCCGGACAATTTTTTCTAATCGAACTTCAGTCCGAAGACTTTCTTCTACTCAAAGCTAAGTACCCCGTTTGGGAAACTTTTTTCTTGCTCCAGTCCGATGTCAGAAAAAGTTAATTGTATTTCATGTGGGAAGCAAATCAAAGACTGCAACCCAGGCCTCTTCTGATCCAGCTCCCAAGTCTCAAACAGTTACTTAAAATGGCGGAGGACTGACTTACTATGATTAGGGGTTCACATCCCCCTCCAGATAAAAGGCCAAGGCAGGAAGTTTATTATGACTCCTCTGATCAGGCTTCTGTTTCTTCTTCTGACCAGGAATTTTCTTTCCCTCCTTATGAGGATTCTGATGCTGAGGAATCCATTCCTTCAGCTTCTCCCCCTGAGGATTTTTCTTTTGGGGAAACTTTGCATGAATTGAGGGAACATTTCCACTGGGAAGGACAGGAGTACTCTGAATCCAAGAAAAGACTAAGGGATTTTCTTCTTCCCCAACATAGGCTCCTGGCTATTCCTCCTGTTTTTGGATATTGTGGATGATGCTTTTTCGGAGGCTAACTTAACTCCTGACTCTTCCTCCAGCTCCTGTTAAGCCAGACAGATACTATAGTGTTCCTGATTCCCACCAGTTTTTATTCAAGAACCCTACTGCTGACCCTGAAACCATTTCTCAGGGTCCTAAGGGCATTAAGGCCGCTTCTGCTAAAAAACCCATTCCCACTGAGAAGGATTCCAGATCTTTAGAAAGATAGGGCAAAAAAGTGTACACTTCTGCTACTTTATCTATTAGGGCTTTAAACTGTCAATTTCATATGCTGAAATACCAGCAATTTCTCCTGTCTGTTTTAAAGCAAAAGCTAACTTCCATTTCCGCCTGTGCAGATAAGGAACTACTACATGACTTATTGCATGCCACTGAACAAGTTGGGAAGCATGGTTTACACTGTGGATTTGATGCCTTGGAGGCTTCTTGTAGGGCTGCTGCCTCTGGCACAGTAATTAGAAGGCATGCATGGTTAAAAGAACAATATTTTCCAGATCGGGTAAAGGCTAAATTATTGGATGCTCCTGTTCAGCATAATGTTTTATTTGGATCTAAAGCTGAAGACGTGATTAAAAAGATGGAGGACAAGGCGAAGTCCATGCAAACAGTTAAAGATTTCTTAAAAGTACAGCCACCCAGATTTAGCAGGAATTGGCCTACCAAAAAAACTGGTCCTTTCCCAATTCAGACGGGCCTCAGAGGGGTAGATATAGACGCCCCCGAGGTAGGCCTCAAAAGCAAGCCTCTTATAGACCCAGACAGTGGACTGCTTCCACCCCTAGGGGAGAAGACAGGTCGCAAGCTCATAGAAAACACTCAATGACTCCCTTTGTTGGTCTGCAGGAACTTCTTGCCTGGAAGCCCCTCTCTGAGTAAAACTCTTTTTCATCTAAATTGGACTCGTATAACCCAAGACAAGTGGGTTCTGGATGTGGTTACAAGAGGTTACAAATTCCATTTTCATACACCACCAAGGCCAGGCGGATGGCCAGATCTTCCAAAACATCAATGGTCAGAGGCATTAAACCAGGTGGAAGCTCTCTTGGCTATGAAAGCCATAGAGCTAGTTCCACTTTCAGAAATGGGACAAGGTTTTTTACTCTAGGCTCTTTCTAGTCCCCAGGAAGAAAAATTCATGGAGACCCATTCTGGATCTGTCAGTCTTGAACACTTTTCTAGAGATTCCAAAATTCAAGATGCTTACTCTACAGCAGCTACTACCAATGCTCACCAAAAATGCATGGATGGTAACTTTGGATTTAAGAGGCATTTTTACACATTCCCATCAGACAGGAATGCAGAAAATACCTCAGGTTCAAGGCAGGATCGAGGCATTACCAATTCTCTGCGCTGCCCTTTGGATTGTCTACTGCACCCAGGGTCTTTACCAAGTGCCTGGCTCCAGTAGTAGCTTATTGCAAACTCAAGGGAATACAAATTTACCCTTATCTGGACGACTGGCTAATTCAGGCAGACAGCAAGGATGTCTTACTCCAGCATCTGCAGTTTGTTCAGAATCTTCTCAAGTTCCTGGGATTCACTGTAAACAGTCAAATTTGACACCCTCACAACAGATAATTTTTCTGGGCGCTTCTCTAAACACAACAACCCAGATGGCATTTCTGACATACGAAAAAGTTACAGCTGGCTTCAACTTTCAAAACCTTGGCAACTACAACTTGGCTATCTGCAAGGAGATTCCTGCAGGCTCTGGGTTACATGGCCTCCTGCATCCTTCTCGTACCATATGCAAGACTACATATGAGGAAAATACAGTGGTACCTAAAAAGTGTATGGTCTCAGCATTGTCAGTCTAGACATACTGATCTCCGTCCTGCCTTGTCTTCAAAAGGAATTCCTTTGGTGGTCCAAGGGCATGTACTCTAAACAAAGGAAAACCCTTCTGCCTGCCTCCTGCCACTCAAATTCTAACCACGGACGCCTCAGATTATGCATGGGGAGCCCATTTTCAGGGCAACTGTCTGCAGGGCCTTTGGACAAAGGATCAGAAGCACCTGCATATCAATTTAAAGGAAATGTTAGCCGTTCAGAAAGCTATTGGCCTTCAGGAATCTTCTACAACCAGGACAACTACTGATATGGACAGACAACACCACAGTTATGTGGTACACAAACAAGCAAGGGGGATCTCATTCCTACCCCCTTTGCAGACTAGCCATGGATCTTTGGAACACAGCCCTAGCTTGCAATCTGGACCTTCAAGCGCAGTTTCTACCAGGTAAGCATAACTTCCTGGCAGACAGTCTGAGCAGAAACCTTTCGGATCCACACGAACGGATGTTGGACTCCGAAATATTCAAGATGATTACAGCAGTCTGGGGATGTCCTCATATAGACCTCTTTGCACCCCACATAGACCTCTTTGCACCCCACCTCAATCATTAACTACAAATTTTTTGCACCAGGACTTTCCACGATCAAGCTTAGAAAGTGGATGCTCTATCATTCATTTGGAGAAACCTCTCGGGATATGCCTTTCCGCCTCTTCCTCTCTTTCCACTGGTATTACTAAAGATCAAGTAGGACAAGCCCAAGATAATCTTGTTGGCCCCAAACTGGCTCGACAGTTTTGGTACCCAACACTGAGAAACCTTTGTCTAGAGCCACCCTGGGTTTTACCACAGATTCCGAACCTTCTGTCCAAACACCAGGGTCAGATTCTACACTCCCATGACAACTCTCAGCTTGGTGGCTTGGTTATTCCAGGGTTTTTGATTCATTCTCTCCTACCCAAGCAGGATATGGATGTCATTTTAGAAGCCAGATGTCCTAGCACTAGAAAATCTTATAAAGGAAAATGGAAAAGATTTTGTTCCTGGATGCAGGCTCAGGATTCTGATCCTCTTATTCCTAACATTCCTCATATTTTGCTTTACCTGTCAGACCTCTTACAAAAGGGTCTCTCTCTCTTCCATAAAGATTACATGCCTCTGCTATTTCTGCTCATTATAATACAGACCCTCCTATCTTTTCCCACCAGCTCGTGAGACATTTTCTCAGAGGAGCTAAGAACTTAAGGCCCCCTAGATCTCCCATTCCTGCTTGGGATCTCAACTGTGTTTTGGAAAAGCTCACCTTACCTCCTTTTGAGCCTGCTGCCTCATCTGACATCAAGTTTTTATCTTGGAAAACCGCCATCCTTTTAGCTCTGACCTCTGCCAGGAGGGTTTCAGAGTTGCAAGCTCTTATGGCTGTGGAACCTTATATTATTTTTCAAGACGGTGTCTTTAAGGACTAATCCTACTTTCATGCCTAAGGTGGTTTCCAAAGTGGCTTTAAATCAAACCATTCACTTGCCAACTTTTTTCCCCACTCCTCAAAATAAAGGGGAAAGGATCTTACATTCCTTGGATGTACACAGACAACTACGTTTTTACCTGGACAGAACCAAGGACATCAGGAAATCAGAGCAATTGTTTGTTTGTTATGCTTCAAGTTCCCAAGGTAAAGCCATTTCAAAACAGACCATTTCTAAATGGATTGCTCATGGAATCAGATTTTGCTATTCACACCATGGAAAGCAAATCCCAGGGAGTATAAGGACTTGCTCTACCAGAGCTGCTGCCACTTCAGCTGCCTTCCTCGGAGTTCCTACCAAAGACATTTTGGAAGCTGCAACTTGGAGTTCAGTGCATACTTTTTCCAAGTACTACAATCTACCTCTCTACTCTAAGTCTAGGGCAGGCTTTGCTTCTGCAGTCTTGCAGGGCCTTATAGCTGCCCCCTTTACTTTTATGACCACCTCCCTTTCTGCTTTAGGTTTCTACCCTACAGTCATGACTGCAACAGTGAAACACGATGAACATAGTACAGTTGTGTACACTTACCATAAATGTAGATGTTCGGGTGTCTTCACTGTTGCAGTCTGGGTTTCCCTCCCTCCTGTACCCTCTTATTTTTTCTTTTGTGTGGTTCCTTTTTTCACCCTTCTGAGGTGTATTTGCAAAGGGTATGGGACCTTATTCATTTTGGAACTTCTGATGTCTGGGGCAAGAAAAACTGGAGAACATGGCGTCTGCTGTCAGCTTTGTACTCCTGGTGCTCTGACGTCAGGGAGCATGGCTGAACAGCCGACGCCGGACCCAGACTTTGGGATTCTGGCCGACCGAGGACTGCCTGCCGGCAGGGGAGAACCCTACAGTCATGACTGCAACAGTGAAGACACTCTAACATCTACATTTATGGTAAGTGTACACAACTGTACTTTTTGCCCACTGTTGCACGTGGATGTTCTCCGATGCTTAGTGCAGTGCCAATAACCTGGAGGTGTGGGTAGCTTTGAATATGGATACTCCCCGTTCTTTTGTGGTTCGGTCTGAGTTTTTGGGGCCGAAAAGCATGGTATGAGGTATAACCTGGTAGTGCTGGGGTGCTCTCGGGAGCCTTGAAGCAGGTTTCTGTTACTGCACAGATATCGATATTCTCCATACTGCGGAGAGCCTAGAGTGTGTGCATCTTGAGATTTAGACCTGGCGTTGGGCAGCATTACCCTTGGTTTCTTTTTCTTTGTGTTGTCTATGGAGGTGGGTTTGTCTCTTGAGCCTTGCCTGAAAAAGGCACTATGGGGGTGGCAAGAGCCTTGGCCAGTATTTGAAAGCCCAGGGGTGACCGGTGCAAGCCGTCCCTAGTGAAGCAATGTGGCTTGTCGACGTCATCCCAGGCTGACAGACAACATTTGGTTCTCCTTTCTTGGCTTATCTACTAGATGATCTATGGACTCTGGATCCAGTGCCAGAATTCTTGACACACATGTCAGGCTCCCTTTATCCCTGTCTCCACACCCTGAACTTGACAGTGTGGCTGCTCCAATTCCATCCTTAGACTTCATGATTTTTCACCTGCTGTGACCCACATCCTGATATTTCCACATAAAACTTCCACTAGGAAGTTATACACTAGGAAATGGAGAAGGTTTTCTATCTGGGCTGAGGAAAGGAATGTAGATCCTTACACTGCAGCCATCTTTCTGGTTTTAGAATTTTTGTCTGAACTTTTCCATCAGGGATCTGCTGCTGCCGCAATTAGTGTCCAATTGGCAGTGATATCTAATTTTTATTTGGGTCACCATGAGTCTAACCTGATGTCCTACAGATTGTGTAAAACCTTCCTTAAGGGTGCTACTTTGCCAAGACCCCCTTTTCAGGAACCGGTGTCTCCTTGATCTAAACATTTTGTCCAAACTGACTTCTCTGCCTTTTGAACCTGCTCATTTGTGCCTATTGAAATTTCTGTCTTGGAAGACCTTGTTTCTAGTAGTCAATCACATCAGAAAGGCTATTAGAGTTTTAAGCACAGTCTATTAAGCCTCCTTACTTGATTTTCCACAAAGACAGTTTTTCTTCGTACAAATCCTTTCTTTATCCCTAAAGTTTGCTGAGACACTAATTTGAACCAAGTCATAGAATTATCTGTTTCCGTAATCATTCTAATGCAGCCCGAGTGCAGGGCTTTCTAATGCAGCCCGAGTGCAGGGCATTCTAATGCAGCCCGAGTGCAGGGCATTCTAATGCAGCCCGAGTGCAGGGCATTCTAATGCAGCCCGAGTGCAGGGCATTCTAATGCAGCCAGTGCAGGGCATTCTAATGCAGCCAGTGCAGGGCATTCTAATGCAGCCGAGTGCAGGGCATTCTAATGCAGCCCGAGTGCAGGGCATTCTAATGCAGCCCGAGTGCAGGGCATTCTAATGCAGCCCGAGTGCAGGGCATTCTAATGCAGCCCGAGTGCAGGGCATTCTAATGCAGCCGAGTGCAGGGCATTCTAATGCAGCCAGTGCAGGGCATTCTAATGCAGCCGAGTGCAGGGCATTCTAATGCAGCCGAGTGCAGGGCATTCTAATGCAGCCCGAGTGCAGGGCATTCTAATGCAGCCCAGTGCAGGGCATTCTAATGCAGCCAGTGCAGGGCATTCTAATGCAGCCGAGTGCAGGGCATTCTAATGCAGCCCGAGTGCAGGGCATTCTAATGCAGCCCGAGTGCAGGGCATTCTAATGCAGCCCGAGTGCAGGGCATTCTAATGCAGCCCGAGTGCAGGGCATTCTAATGCAGCCCGAGTGCAGGGCATTCTAATGCAGCCCGAGTGCAGGGCATTCTAATGCAGCCCGAGTGCAGGGCATTCTAATGCAGCCAGTGCAGGGCATTCTAATGCAGCCCGAGTGCAGGGCATTCTAATGCAGCCCGAGTGCAGGGCATTCTAATGCAGCCCGAGTGCAGGGCATTCTAATGCAGCCCGAGTGCAGGGCATTCTAATGCAGCCCGAGTGCAGGGCATTCTAATGCAGCCCGAGTGCAGGGCATTCTAATGCAGCTCGAGTGCAGGGCATTCTAATGCAGCCGAGTGCAGGGCATTCTAATGCAGCCCGAGTGCAGGGCATTCTAATGCAGCCCGAGTGCAGGGCATTCTAATGCAGCCCGAGTGCAGGGCATTCTAATGCAGCCCGAGTGCAGGGCATTCTAATGCAGCCCGAGTGCAGGGCATTCTAATGCAGCCCAATAGAAATTTCATCAATTAGATGTTCACAGGCAGTTATTCTACCTTACAGGACTAAGGAGCTCAGTCAGACCAATTGTTTGTATCCTTTTGATTCTAGACTAGATCTGCCAGTCTCTAAAGTGACCCTATCTAATTGGATTTCGAGCTGCATTTCCTTTATTTACTCCAGTGGAAAAACTCTACCATTGAAGGTTAAGGCTCATTCTACACTATCAGTCTACATCAGCTGCCTTCCAAGCCAAAGTTCCAATTGACAGTTTGTGCAGCAGAAACCTGGGCTACCCCTCATACCTTTACCTCAAGAGGAAGAGCCTCCTTTGGTTCCACAGTACTCAGGAGTATTTTCCCGTGAGCCACCCAAGAATAAGGTGCTAGGGACACTGTCCCATATGTAAGAATGAAGGCGAGATAGTTATGTACCCACTGTAACATTCAGTGTTTTGTAGTCCATCTTGCCCTTCATTCGTACTAAACCACCACCTACCCTGGAAAGATCTTGAGACAGGATAGTATTACCTTGTTAAGTTGGAGACCTTTCATTTTTCTTTCTGGATAACCTTAGTTCTGTCTTTGTGTAGTTTAACAGTAAACATGATCTGGGGATTGTTCCAGTTCACTATGGGATATCTACCATGTCATGAGCCAACTAAGAGACTGAGCTTTGTAATAGGCCGAGTTGGAGCGGAGGATCGGCTCCAAACCCATATGTAAGAATGAAGGATGAGATGGACTACAAACATGGAACGTTACGGTGAGTACATAACTTTATCTACTTGAAACCAAACCTTTTAAGAAATCCGACTGATGTTCGTGTTACCCTGCTGCAGTCATCACACTTGGGTTATCCTGCCGTCAGGCGGTCCCACAGTCGGCCCGTATTCCAAAGTCTTGGTCGGCGTTGGTTGCTGTCACTTCTTCCCTGACGGCAGAGCGCCAGGGGTATATCAGAGGCATCAGATGCCATTTTCTTAAGTCTTTCTTGCCGCGCAATGCCCGAAGCAGAAGCAGTTTGCAAGTGCCGGTCGGCCGACACCTGAGATTTTCGAATAGAGTTTCAGTCTGAAGTCTCCAAAGCTAAGTACCCCGTTGGGGAACCTTTTCTTGCCTCAGTCCAATGTCAGAAAAAGTTAACAATTGCATTTCTTGTGGGAAATACAAGATCTGTTGCATGCAGCTGAACAAGTGGGCAAACATACTTTACAATGTGGTTTTGATGCCTTGGAAGCTTCCTCTAGAGCAGCTGTTACTGGGTCTGTTATACGTAGGCATGCTTGAAGGAACAATCTCTGCCTGATCATGTTAAAGCAGAGTTACTGGATGCACCCTCACAGAAGGATGTCTTATTTGTGGTTAAAGCAGAGGAGGTTTTAAAGAAAATGGAGGATAAGGCAAAATCTATGCAGACTGTCAAAGATTTCTTACAGGTACAGCCCCCACGCTTCAGCAGAAATTGGCCAACAAAAAATTGGTCCTTTCCAGCTTCTGACAAGACCACAGAGGGGTAAATACAGGCGCCCAAGGGGCAGAGGACAGGCACACCCCTTACAAACCTCGCCAATGGGGTAATACAACACAAGGGAGGAGAAGACAGGTCCCAAGCCACTAGAAGGCTAACACAATGACTTAAACCTCAAACTGCCAAGCAAAACTCTCTTGGCAGCTCTCTTGGGAGGAAAATTAGCACTTTTTGCAGACAACTGGCGCATCGTCAAAGGACAAATGGGTCCAAGACATTATCGCACACGGATACAGTTTCCATTTCCACACCTTGCCAAGGATAAAAGGAATGCCAGACCTTCCACAAAATCAATGTGCAGAGGCATAAAAACAAATTACAGCTCTCATGGACATGAGCCATTCAACTGGTACCTACACAGGAGTAAGGCCAATGATTTTACTCAAGGCTCTTTCTAGTCCCAGAAAGGACAATGCTAGGAGACCCATTCTGGACCTTTCAATTTTAAACACCTTCTTGCAAGTACCCAAATTCAAGATGCTAACACTACAGCAGCTTCTTCCCATGTTGGGCAAGAAAGCCTGGCTAGTAACGTTGGACCTCAAGGAGGCATACCTGCATGTGTCCCTATCAGACAAAATTGCAGAAGATACCTCTGTTTCATTGCAGGTTCAACCCATTACCAGTTCTCTGCACTGCCCTTTGGCTTATCTACTGCGCCCAGGGTCTTCACAAAATGCCTGGCACCAGTAATTGCATACTGCAGACAGAGGAATTCAAATATAACCATACCTGGACGACTGTCTCATCCAAGCAGAAAGCAAAGACATTCTCTTACAACAGCTGGCTTTTGTGAAACATCTAAGTTGCCTAGGGTGCACAGTAAACAAAAAGAAATCAAAACTAGTGCCCTCACAAAATGACATTCCTGGGTGCCAGCTTGAATGCAACGGCCCAGATGGCTTAACTGACGCCAGACAAACTACAATTAACTCAATACTTCAGATCAATGGCAACAAAAACCCAACTCCCGGCAAGAAAATTTTTGCCATCCTTGGGCTTCATGGCATCTTGCGTACTACTGCCATTTGCAAAACTGCATATGAGGAAATGACAGTGGTACCTAAAAAGCGTATGGACTCAACACAGCCGCCTTTCACCCTACCCCCAGCCAGGCAAACTATGACAAGATGCATCGGACTATGCCTGGGGGGCACACATGGCAGGATGGTGCGTTCAAGGCATATGGTCAGCAGATCAAAGGAATCTGCACATCAATCAAAAAGAAATGCTAGCTGTACAGAATGCTCTGACAGCCTTCAAGGACCTCTTACATCCAGGACAGCTTATCATAAGGACGGACAACACCACAGTAATGTGGTACGTAAACAAGGGGGTACACACTCCTACCCTCTATGCAGGCAAGCAATGACCTTGTGGAACACAGCATTGGCTTACCAAGTTCAATTACAAGCACAGTTCCTGCCAGGAAAAAAGAACACATTGGCAGACTACCTAAGCTGAAACATCATGGATCCCCACGAGTGGAAACTGGATCCACAAGTATTCACAATGATGGCTCAAAAATGGGGGCTCCCAGACATAGTTTTGAGGGCTGGCAAACCTGTCTATCAGCTAACAAAGTTTTGCACAAGGACTTTTCACCATCAAGCTTGGAAAGTGGACGCACTCTTTCAGTTAGAAAATGTTAACAGTATATGCCTTTCCCCCACTACCCTTACTCAAAGGTGCTACTGAAAGTCAGGATGGAGAGACCCCGAATGATGCTCATTGCCCCAGACTGGCCACACCAGCACTAGTACCCACTATTAAGGAATATGGCCCATGGCCCACCATGGATCCTGCCACAAATTATCCACCTGCTCACACAGCAAGACAATCAGATTCTACACAGCCAGCTCAAAACCTTAAACTTGGCTGTATGGCAGATCACCTAAGCAACCAGCCAGCTCCTCTCTCACAAGCTGTTATGGAAGTTATTCTGGAGGCCAGGAGGCCCAGCACCAAGAAAGCCTACCCAGACAAATGGAAAAGGTTTTGCGTCTGGAACCAAGCTAAAGGCCAACATATACCCTTCAGCCTGACATACCTCAGATTCTGCAATATCTAACTGAGATGTTACACAAAGGGCTTTCTTTTTCATGTATTAAAATCCATGCCTCGGCTATTTCTGCTCACTACAACATGGATCCTCCCTTATTTTCACATCCACTCCTAAGGCAGTTTCTCAGAGGGGCCTAAAACATTAGGCCTCCCAGGAGAGCACCAACACCGACTTGGGACCTCAACTTTGTTCTGGAAAAACTCACGCTACCTCCTTTTGAGCCAGCTTTCTCAGCTGACTTAAAGTTCGTATCATGGAAGACTGCCCTGCTGTTAGCAATCACTACAGCTAGAAGAGTTTTGGAGCTTCAGGCACTAATGGCAGTAGAGCCTTTCCTCATTTTTCATCGACAGTTTCTCTACGAACTAAACCCCTCCTTTGTGCCTAAGGTGGTATCCAGTGTGGCTCTAAATCAAACCATCCATTTACCCACCTTCTTTCCAAATCCACAGAACAAAGGAGAACGACTCCTGCATTCCTTGGACATTCACAGGCAGCTACGTTACTAGGATAAAACTAAGGTTTTCAGAAAATCTGACCAGCTTTTTGTTTCCTATGCTACAGCATCACAAGGAAAGGCTATCTCAAAACAGACCATTTCCAAATGGATAGGGCATTGCATACGTTTTTGCTACACCCACCATGGAAAACCAGTTCCTGCTACTGTAAGGCCCCACTCTGCCAGGGCAGCAGCTACATCTACAGCCTTCCTCAGGGGGGTGCCAACCAAGGATATTCTGGAAGCTGCAACTTGGGGTTCAGTACACACCTTCACCAAACATTACCACTTTACTCTAAGACTAGAGCTGGCTTCGCCACTGCAGTTTTGCAGGGCCTTCTACCCTCCTCTAACCCTGTTTGACTCCACCTCCCATCATTAGCTTTGGGATTCTACCCAAGTGTGATGACTGCAGCAGGGTAACACGATGAACATAGTACAGTTTTGTACCTACCATAAATGTAGATGTTCGAGTGTATACCCTGCTGCAGTCCAGGTTACCCTCCCTCCATCCCCTCTGAACTAGCTGAACTTATCTCTACCACTCTTCTATACTACCACTGTGATGTATTTGCTTGTACCTAAGGGTTTTGTTTTATTTTTCAATATTACTATATGTAGTACTTTTTGCCTATCTCTTAGGGGCACCTGATATCTGGGGCATGAAAAACTGAAGAAAATGACGTCTGATGCCTCTGCTATACCCCTGGCGCTCTGACGTCAGGGAAGAAGTGACAGCAACCGACGCCGGACCAAGACTTTGGAATTCGGGCCGACTTGCAGGACCGCCTGACGGCAGGATAACTTAAGTGTGATGACTGCAGCAGGAACATCTACATTTATGGTAGGTACAAAACTGTACTTTTGTCTCCTTCCACCCCAGAGCCCTGAAGAAAACAGGGCCATATCTTTCTGCTGCCTACACCATGGAGATACCTTGCAGGGCAATGTCAAAGCCCACTCCACCAGAGCAATGGCCTCTTCTGGAGCCTTTTTTAAGGGGCTAGACACCAACTCCATACTTGAGGCAGCTACTTGGTACACACCTTCAACAAATACTACAAACTGGACCATATCTCCAGATTCAGGGTGGGGTTTGCCAGGGCTATCCTCTGATTCCTTGACAGTTAATCTAGACCACCTCCCTATCGTCTGTGAGCTTTGGCGCACTCCCACAAGTAGAATACTGCAACATTGGAATAGAAAGACATAGGAAAGTTGTGTAAAATCTTACCATAACTATAGATGTCCTTCTCTTCCATGTTGCAGTATTCCTTCTCTCCCACCTTCTCCTGTTGTCAGACTACACTTGCTCTCCTGGGTAATACTAGACAGGCTGTGCCTTTATAGGACTGGCTCCGACTGGGGCATTTATGTTCTGAGGGCTGGTGCTTGAAGATGTCACTTATGGCCCACATACCTGCTGCCACATTGGACGTGCGATGCACCTAGAGGGACTTAAAATCTTTGGAAACCTGGCCGGACGAACTGGAGAAGGAAGGGTAAACTCACATGTAGAATACTGTGACATGGAAGAGGAGGACATATATATGGCTATGGTAATATTTTACACAACTTTTCTTTCCATATGAAGATGACTTTATCTTTCCTGATACTTTGGGAAAGACTCAGCAGTTTTTCACCTGGGTAAGATATTCCACACAGGCTGGTATTTCAACAGAATATTCAGGTCTTTTTTTGTCGATCACACACTAACTTAATAAGCACTTAGACTGTCATCTGGTCCACTGGTGATCTGGTGCCAAGTGTCATCCTGTCATTCCCCCCACTCATTGCAGAGGTGAGAAAGTTATGAAAATATCATTGGCTGAGATATTAAACCACCAGTCTCCTTATGCCTTAGTGACAGGGTGAAGCTTTGAAAGTCAGCCTGCCATTGGCTACCTGCAAACAAGATATCCCCAAATGTATGTATTGCAGCAGTGAGTAAACTCAACTTCCACATTTCATGGTAATTTTATAACATCTGTACTTTTTTTGTTGCTGTCACTTAAGAAAGGTATCAGAGTTGAGCGTTGTATGCAGAGCTTTTATGAGGATAAAACAAATGTTAGTACCAAAATATTTTTTGTGCCCAAGATAATTTATCCTAGCTTTTGTTAATCTTACTTTTTGACCATATCTCCAGTAGAAAGGGACTTGTGTTTTTGTCCATTGGCAGTCCAACTGGTTTATTCCTTGGATAATAGGTGTTAGAGAAACTCTCATTTGTTGCTTATATGCCTGGAAGGACAAGTAAACAAGTTTGCAAACTGTAGCCATGTATTTGGCTAACTGTATTTGAGGGCACTTGTGTAGCAGCTACTTGGACATTTGTCTACGTTTTCTAAAAACATTACAATATGAATTTCCTGCTTAACATCAGAGCACAATTTGCCAGTGACCTTTCTACTGTGGTGGAATCAACACTATTTTGGTTCTCTTTCAGTGGATAAGGATTTACTCCTTGGCATTGGTTTCCTGCTGTGAACGTAAAACATTTGAGTAACTCACATTGGCGGTTAATGTACAGGTAGCAGAACCAATGTTGCAATTAAAGGTTCCCTCTCAAGCCCGTTTGAGTTTGTTCCTTTTCTTGGAAAGTACCCTGGCACAGGAGACTAAGCTCAGTCTTTCATTTCAGTGGCTTTTGTAGATTTTTCAGGCCATAATCTTTTGTATGTCTACCATAGTGTCAGTATTACATGTGAGGTTTCAGCATAGTTCAGGTGGTCCAATGACTGATCTTGATTATTCACCTATGTAGAGTTGTGTGATAAGACCAAACCTTTCTTGCAGACCTGTTGGGATAACCCAGAATGCATTCCATATGGGTACATGGAGCACATGTATTGCTTTCTGGCAAGACTATGGATTTTACTCTAGTCCATCTTGCTTTATTGACCCCATTTCCGTGAACAGCTGGTTGGTGTTATTGAGAATATTGGATGTATTCTGTATTATCACTGTTTGTGGATTTTGCATGTCCTTTGTCCATGGCTGTACACAAGATCGCTTATCTGGAGAAAGGCGTAACTTTGTCAAATGCTTGCTCTGTGCTGCCATTGTACTGGCCATTTAGGTGGAGACCTTGCAAGAGAAAATAAGTTTTCCTCTGCTTAAATGTTTGGCTGCTGGTGAGCCTTTCAAGGGACTCCTGGTAATGCTTCATGGATTTGGCACACCCATTGTTGAGGTGCCTGTGGATTTCTACAGTATAAAAATGAGGCAGGGAAGTCTTTTTCGTCTGGATGAAACCGGTAGTTAAATGGTTTTGGTCCTGCTTGAGGAGGACTATTTTGAATGCCCTTAACATTGCTGATTGTGTCACAAGATGAATGATGACCCCTTTTAGGTGGGTGTACCTGTACTGTTGTGTGCGTTACTCAGATGTTGTGTGGCTTCTTTAATTAAAGCTCACTTTTTCTGTTTCTGCTCGTCTACCTTTAAATCCACCATTGCTTTCCTTAATTGAGGCTAGACAGTTTTTAAAATACATCCTTCACCGGAACCTTCCTGGCAAGGCCATCCCACCACCCTGGGATCTGAACTTAGTTTTGAAACAACTTAGTTTGATACCTTTTGAACCAGCAGCTTCAGCTTTACTAAATTTCTATAGCTATAAAACAGTTCTACTGACTGCTCTTGCCTCTGCCACAAAGCGTTCTGGGTTGCAAACCCTAATGGAGACCACACCCTTCTTTATCTGCCCTAAAGACCTGGTTTCCTTAAGGGCTTAATCCCTTTATAGCCGGAGTGGTACATGAGTTATCACTGAATTAATGTGTTATTTTGCCAGCCTTTTGTCCCTAGCTGTCAAAGCAGAGGAGAGGACCCTTCACTTCCTGGTTGTATATAGGCAGCTAAGATTCTGCCTGGAAAAAAACAAAGTTCTGAAAGGATGGACTGATTTTGTTTCCTTCCATGTTGGGAAGCCCCATTTCCAAACAGGGAATCTCCAAATGGATTTCCAAGTCCACGCCTTCTTTTCTTTGCAAGACCTCATGTCAACTAGAATAAAAGCTGTTTCCTCTTGGTACCTCTTTCAAAAGTATCATCTAAAGAGCTATCCTTGAGGCTGTCAACCTTGACTTCAGTACATATTTTCAGTGAGCATTACAGAGTAGATGCATTTTTGAGATAAAGGACCTCATTTGCTAGAGTTAACTATTAGAATTTGTAGGGTAGCACTGCTGTCCTTGGTCTTAACCACTTGTAGGGGTAGCACTGCTGTTTTGGAAATCAGCCCCCACATGTATTGGACTACAGCAGTGATTGAAGGAAGGGGCATAGTACAACTGTGAAAACTTAGCGTAATGTTGACTGTCTTACTGATCACTGTTGCAGTATTGCTTCCCTCCTTTCAACTTTTCTGTATTTGTGTGATATGTGGACCAAGGTGGGCAGATACCTTCCACCCTGTTACCTGGATACAAATTTTCTTGGTGCACATTTTATCCAGGATCCTCCTGGGGCTAGATAGTCTTGAGAATCTCACTCCCATATGTCTGGTTACGTACTTGTATGACCATGTACTGAGATCATAATGCATCAAGATTTTTGACTTCGGTATGCTTTCTGGACATAATGTTACCCTTGATAGGATATAACCTGTAGGTATTGGAGTACTTCAACCATGATCAGTAGACCATTTGCTGTTGGGGCAAGTTCTTACACAGCTGTACTATTTTTTTTTCTATGAATTTCCTCCCTTGGGGATGTAGATGGTGTTGCAGAGAGTGAGGATGTGCGTGGATACAGAGTAACCAAGTCCGCTCTGATCTTTTTTTTTTGCTAAGCTTGCGGAGCCGTGGGGTGCTTGACAGGTAAACCTCTTTGCTGCTGTTGCAGCTGAGTGTTTCCTGTTCCAATGTCAGATGGACCCCCTTACCTGAATTGGCTTCACATAAATTAGCCAAAATTGAGGGCACTTTTGTTATGAACTGTATGGAAAGGGAGTTGAGACCAAAGTCCCTCGTAATTTGGTCTGGCAGATAGTCGTATGGTACTTGAACAAGCTGTCCGGTGTACATTGTATATTTTGTGCAAAAATGATTCTGCTCTGACATTGGAATGTAAACTCTATGGTCATTGTCAGCTGTTCACATGTTGCTGATTTTGATTATGCTAGCAGGTTCACTGAGCCAGTGTTCATTCCTCATGAGCTGAGAATTCAAGAATCTTGTGCTGCAACACTGTTGTGGTAGTGAGTTGTTCAGGCGATCAGTTTTTGTACACTTTAGAATTCTGTCCTACCCATGTTTTGCTCAATGCTGCAATGCAAAGAAAAGGGGAATAAGTCCGTTTCTGGTGGAGGAGGCTCTTTGCTTTCTACAGTTCTATTCATAATCATAAGATTCAGAGAAAATAAAGGTCATCCTTAATGCTTGCTTTGCAACTGACCAGGATGAGATTTAGAGCTTTCATGACCATGTAGGTGCATAAAAAGTTGCAGCACTAACAGTAAGGATGTGCTTCAGTCAGACTGCTGGATCCCCCTTGGAGATGGGGTTACTTGTTGTCTCCTTGCCTTCTCAGACGTCATCTTGGGTTTTGGTAATTGAATTTGCTATAAAAGCCATTTCTACTTGTCAGATTTATTGTGGTTAGTGGAAGAGGCTCTTCCTATTGCCATTTGCCCTGTATCAACCTGTTTTAACATTTAAGATTTTTTATGGTTTGCGTCTTCCGCACTTGTGGTACATGCATTTTGCAGTTTTTACCTATTAAGACCTTATGAAGAGAACTGCTTCCCAGGTATAATTCCAAGCACTAGCCGGTCATAGCAGTTTATTTTTAGTGTTTTAAAGCATCAAGTTTGTTTAGCCCTGTGCCTTGAACACTGGTTGTTTAATCACTGTTGAATGCAAATGCTTGTAGTGCATCATAGTCTTGATTACTCATGACACTTGCATCATGTGCGCATTAAATTTGTAGCATTTACTACTTACATAAATGTGTGAATTGAATGCAGGTAAATCGGAAAGCTGTTCTACTATTTTATTAAAAATTGTTATAGCAATCTGCTGTTGCTTTCATTCCTCCAAGTATGGGTTACGATCCAGTCCTTGTATCAGAATCTCATTTCTTCAGATAGGATCCAAGTCTCAAGCTTCTCCCACTTCCCCCAACCCCCTGCATTCCTATCAACCCCTTAAGATATCACTTGCTGTCAGCAGTGTCAGATGTGGTCACTTAGTTTTGAACAAATTAGTGGATTTACTTTTTTTTTTTCTCTTCAGAAGTGCTTTTCTCCATTTTTATTCTAACATTACCTTCCCCCCTCCCATTTTTGGTGTGTAGCCTCTTCCCTTCCCTACAGTTTTGTCTTCCTGTGCTTTGGGGTAACTGTTAGTTGCCTCTCCCTTATTTGTCTTTATTCTGTTGTATCAAAAAAAAGGTAGAAGTTAAAAATAGTTTAGTTCACCTGTGTGCTGTTGGTGTTTTATTTGGCCTATCTTCCCACTTTTTTCATGTGTATTGTGTTGTGTAATGTGGTTTTTCTTGGCTGAGAAACCTTCCGATATTAAAAGGTGCTCTGAATGCGGCCATAAGTTCCTGTGTTCCGATATGCATTCTTTGTGTACTGCCCAGGAGCATCTGCACTCAAGCCTGCTCTGTTTGTAAATCCCAGCCATATGCAGAAACAAGGTGATTCTAAGGGCCTTTTTGGCCACTTATAGTTCCTCTCCAGGGGCTCAAACCCCCTCCCAGACCATAGCAGGGACCTTTGACTCCAAGATGTTTCAATAAATCCTTGAGGGCATCTTCTGAGACCACCTGCCAAGGTTACGAGGCACTTTGATCCAGCCACTTTGGATCATAGACCTACTTAGGCAGATCTGAAGCACTCTAGATCCATGAGGCTCATTCTTGATTTTGAGATGACTGCAGATGCATCCTTGAAGGACATCACATATGGGTTGTCCTGCCTCAGGCAGCCCTTCGGTCGGCCGGATTCCAAAGTCTGGGTCTGGCGTCGGCTGATATCGCCCCTTTCCCGACGTCAGAGTGCCTGGGGTATAAAAGCATCAGCCGACGCCATCTTCCTCTGTCTTTCTTACCGCGTGGTGCCCGAAGCAGAAGCAGTTCGCAAGTGCCGGTCGGCCAGCTCCTGTAAATTTGCTATCCGAAAACTTCAAAAGCTAAGTACCCCGTTGGGGACTTTCTTGCCTCAGCCGATGTCAGATAAAGTTAATAATTGTTTAACTTGTGGGAAACAAATACCTCATAAGGATTTCCACTCTTACTATTTCCCCTGTTTAGGCCCAGACCACGACGTCTCGGCCTGTTCAGCCTGCGCTTCCTTCAACCGGCGCACCCTTAGACGTCGGTCGGAGTTCGCAGAAGAGTTTTTTGGGGCTAGTTTTGCATATAAAATGCCGTCGGAAACCCCAACTTCACATTTAATTAAGCGGAAAGACAAGGACCGACACGAGGGCCGCGGTTTCGGCTGAAACCGTGGCTAGGCCTACCGCGAGGGTCTCGGCTGATACAGAGTCCTTGGATCTTCCGAACCCTGAAACAATACAACCGACAGCCTCGGCCCCGGAGGCTCCTACCGAGTCGGTTACAGAATTGCCTTCCGAAACTGGTGTATTGGAATCTTCCCACACCATACCTTTAGACAAAGCTACACCAGCACGTGGTGCAGCCAGGCCTCCTGCATCCATGTCCATTAAGGCCTTCACCAGGGCTAAAGCTGCAAAACCGACTAAAACCATGCCTCCCAGGGTTATTCCTCAGGGACAGTCTTCTAGTTCTCAGATTCTGACCTTAGCAGAGGACCTTATTTCTTTAATCAGGGGCTCTCAGCCCCATCCGGACAGGGGCTCCCAACCTCCTCCAGGCAAAAGGCCTAGGGTGGATCCCCCTGATCCATTTTCCTCAGAGCAGGCCTCTGATGGCTCAGAACACTCAGACTACCAGGAGGAGGCTTATTCGGCCTACGAGGATTTGGATGCAGAGGAATCTATCCCCTCAGCCTCCCCTCCTGAAGAACTTTCCTTTGGGGAGACCCTTCACACTATGAGAGAGCATTTCAAATGGCAGGGCCGGGAATACTCTGATTCCAGGAAAAGACTAAACTTTTCATTTACCTCAGCATAGACCTTTGGCTATTTCTCCTGTTTTAAATGTCATTGATGTGTATTCTGACTCTAGTATGACCCCTGACACTGCCTCCGGCCCCTGTTAAACCCGATGCATATTACAGGGTCCCGGACACACACTTTCCTTTACAAGGCCCACTCTGCTGATCCTGAAACTATTTCACAGGGCCCTAAATGGGTTGCAGCTGTTACTAAGAACCCACTCCCCTCTGCAAAGGAGTCCAGGGCATTCGAGAGATGGGGTAAAAAAGTGTATACTTCTGCCACTCTTGCAATGAGGGCATTAAATTGTCAATTTCACATGATACAGTACCAAGAGTATTTGTTAGAAGAGATGCATAAGAAACTGTCTTCTACTGAACCCCTTGACCGTAAATCCCTTCAGGATCTGGTACATAACTCCCAGCAGGTTAGCAACCATTTCTTGCAGTGTGGTTATGATGCATTGGAAGCTTCATGTAGGTCAGCAATGACGGGTGTTGTCATACGTAGGCATGCTTGGCTGAAGGAACAATCTCTGCCAGACCATGTTAAAGCTAAGCTTTTGGATGCCCTACTGGAAAAGCAAAAGTTATTTGGTTCCACTGCTCAAGAAGTCCTAAAGAAATTTGAGGAAAAGGCAAAATCTGTACAAACAGTTAAGGATTTTCTTCAAGTCTAACCGCCTAGATTCAGCAGAAATTGGCCTTCCAAGAATTGGTCCTTTCCGGACACAAAGATTTCAAAGGGGCAAGAACAGGCGTGCCAGAGGTAGAGGGCAAGCTAGGGGCTCCTACAGAGGCAGTCAATGGCAACCTCCAATAGACAGGCAGTTCAGGATTTGCAACTGCTGCACAAGGACAAACTCAATGACTTTGTTTTGATTCCGCCAACCAGGGCTCAATTAGAAGCACCTTTGGGCAGAAAGCTTTCTTTATTCTCAAAAAAAAAAAAAAAAAAAAAAATTGGCACAACATTACAAGAGACAAATGGATACTCCAAATAATAGACAACGGATACAGGTTCCATTTCCACACATTGCCAAAAAGAAATGGCATGCCAGGTCTGCCACCAAATCAAAGGGCAGAGGCTTTGAAACAAATCTCAAACTTACTACAAATGAAAGCCATAGAAAAAGTTCCTATTTCAGAACAAGGACAAGGATTTTACTCCAGGCTATTCCTTGTTCCAAGAAAAGAGCATCAATGGAGACCAATTCTCGACTTGTCCGTACTGAATACTTATCTCATTGTGCCAAAATTCAAAATGCTGACTCTACAGCAACTACTTCCCATGCTGGGCAAGGGGTCTTGGCTGGTAACTAGACCTCAAGGAGGCATACCTGCATGTCCCTATCAGACAAAGTTGCAGAAGATGCCTCAGATTTCTTGCAGGGTCAGAGCATTATCAATTCTCAGCATTGCCCTTTGGCTTATCTACTGCGCCCAGAGTATTCACGAAATGCCTGGCATCGGTAATAGCACACTGCAGACTTCAGGGGATTCAAATATACCCATATCTGGACGACTGCCTTATACAAGCGGACAACAAACTTTGATAAAGGACTTCAATTATGCCATCAATCTTCTACAGGCCTTGGGATATACAGTCAACATGCACAAATCAAGACTTGTACCATCCCAAAGAATAACCTTTCTGGGTGCGGATCTAGATACAACCACCCAAATGGCTTCTCACAGAAGAAAAACAGACAGCTACCGGATTACTTCAAGAATCTGACAAGACAAACTCAGATGACTGCAAGAAAAATCCTGCAAGCCCTGGGTTACATGGCATCCTGTATTCTTTTGGTTCCACAAAGGAGGTACCCATTCTTATCCTCTTTGCAGACTGGCAATGAATTTATGGGATCTTTCCTTGAAACTCAATATACAGCTACAAGCTCAGTTTGTGCCAGGGAAAGACAATATACTGGCGGACAGCTTAAGCAGAAATGTCATGGATGCACACGAATGGGTGTTGCACCCAGACATCTTCCAGCAGATAACACAATCTTGGGGGAGGCCGGACATAGACCTATTTGCTTCCCCCCACAATCAACAACTAAAGAAATTCTGCTCAAGGATATACCACCCACAAGCGTGGAAAATGGACGCCCTCTTTCAGCTGGAGAAATCTGACAGTGTATGCATTTCCTCCTATCCCATTAATGACCAAGGTGTTACTGAAGATCAGGACAGAGCAGCCAAAAGTGATTCTGATAGCTCCGGACTGGCCAAGACAGCACTGGTACCCACTGCTAAGGAGCATGTCACGTACGAAACCATGGCCTCTGCCTTTATGGCCACTTCTACTGACACAGCACAGATACAAGACTCTGCATTCCAACCTGAAAACATTGCAACTAACAGCGTGGAGAATACCTTGACTCCTCCTCAGGATAAGTTATCCCAGAGAGTGAAGGATATTAGGGAAGCTCACTGCCCTTCCACAAGGAAGGCATATTCAGCAAAATGGCAAAGATTTCTCATTTGGAACACCACAAAGGGCCTAGATGCAGCAGTGATGAACATGGCACATATCCTGGAATATTTGGCAGAAATGTTCCACAGTGGTCTCTTACTCTTCTATCAAGATTCATGCTTCAGCAATCTCAGCAGAGTACAATACTGATCCACCTGTCTTTTCTCATCCTCTCCTAAGACAGTTTCTAAGAGGAATCAAAAACATCAGACTTCCTAGGAAGCCTCCTCTTCCTGCTTGGGACCTTAACTTTGTGTTGGAAAAACTAATACTGCCTCCATTTGAACCAGCAGCATCTGCAGATCTACAGTACCTTTCATGGAAGACTGCCTGCCTTCTAGCAATAACTTCAGCAAGAAGGGTTTCGGAACTGCAGGCCCTGATGGCAGTGCAGCCATTCATTATTTTTCACCAGGACAGAGTTTCATTAAGAACTAATCCTACTTTTATGCCAAAGGTGGTATCCAGGGTTTCATTGAATCAAGCCATTCACTTGCCTACCTTCCCAAATCCACAAAACAAAGGGGAGAAACTGCTGCACACCCTGGACATTCACAGACAGTTGCGCTACTAGACAGAACTAAAGGTTTCAGAAAAGCTGACCAGCTGCTAGTAGCATATGCTGCTGGTACTCAAGGAAAAGCAATTTCCAAACAGACTATTTCAAAATGGATAGGAAATTGCATTCGCTTTTGTTACTCATTTCATGGAAAGACTGTACCAGCTAACATTAGACCTCATTCTACGAGAGCCACAGCAACCTCCACAGCCTTAAGAGGGGTGGCTACAAAGGACATTTTAGAAGCTGCCACATGGAGCTCCGTGCATACATTTGCCAAGTATTACAACTTACCTTTATATTCCAGATCCAGAGCAGGCTTTGCTACGGCTGTAATGCAGGGTATCTTAGCTACACCATCCTTTTCCTAGTTCCTCCACCCCCAGATTGGCTATGGTATTCTACCTATATGTGATGACTGCAGATGCATCCTTGAAGGACATAGTACAGTTTTGTACCTGCCATAAATGTAGATGTCCGATAGGTATGCATCTGCAGTCAGGTTTACCCTCCCTCCTTCCCTTCTGTGGTATTCCTAGGGTGCTTACCCCTCTATTAGCTAGCTGGGGGGAATCTATTATGGTGTATTTGTTTTTATATATATATATATATTTTTATTTGCAAATGTTTGGATTTCTATTGCATTTTTCCAAATTTAGCCTTCCTAGAGGGCATCTGGGGCAAGAAAAACTGAGGAAGATGGCGTCGGCTGACTCTTTTATACCCCAGGCGCTCTGACATTGGGGAAGGGGCGACCAGCAGACGCCGGACCCAGACTTTGGAATCCGGCCGACCGAAGGGCTGCCTGAGGCAGGACAACCCATATGTGATGACTGCAGATGCATACCTATCGGACATCTACATTTATGGTAGGTACAAAACTGTACTTTCTCTCGAAGTTGCCCCCCCCCCCCCACCTCAGATCCTAAGTGTACGCATCCTACAGTGAAGGGCCTCATGCCAGTGCTGGGTATCAAGTTGGCCACTTTCTTGGGCTGCAGCAGACTCCCACTAGGCACTCCAGACCCTCATCAGTGGCTTCATCTAGAAGTCTTTCAGAGGCCGATGTGGAAAGGATGATTAGGAAGATTTTTAAGACTCTGATCCAGCTGGGGTTCTTCTTCGCTCTCTTACTGGTTCTGTGAGCGTCTCTCCAAGCTTAGTTTCCTCCTCTGATCCTTCCCTTGGCTTTGGAGTCTGTGGATCATAGCCAACCGAGTGATCCAGGGTAGAATGTAAGGCGCTTGCTTTCTTCCACTCAGACTACTGCCTTAACCTCCTCCAGCTCAGTTGTCTTCGTATCTCAGCAGGTCTCTGATCGGGAGGGATGTCCCTGTTGGATCCGGGGGGGGGGGTAGGCTCTAACGTTGTTGGAGCCATCTCTTCCCCTCGGTCCTGGACAGTTCAGGTCCAATTCTTCAAACAGACCCAGGGCTTGGGTATCCCTTCCCTCCCTTCTGTAGCTCGGAGTCTGGTGGAACTTGGGAGGGATTTACTGGGTCCCTCTGCATTCCAAGTGGGTAGGGCCTTCTCTAACCATAGTATCCGGTGTCTGGGGTAATGACCCATCCCATTCTGATTCCAAGCATCAGACTTGAGCCTGTCATTCCTTTCCAGAGTTAGCCCATCCAGAATGGCCTCCAAACACTTCCCCAGAGGGAGTTCCCTTCTCTTCCAAAACCTCCCTTGAACATCCCACAGAGAAGATTCCTTGTAAGAGGACGTGCAAAAAGGAGTGTTGACCGACTCCCCCTTGGAGCCCATCACAGAGGGCTCAGACATTGAAGTGAAGGATCCCATTGATCATCACCAAATGTAGTCTCCTTTGGAGATGTTTGAGATCTTGTGGCAGAAAGGTGGTTGGTCAGCCCAACCTCCCTCTGAAGAGTCCGTGTTTTTGAAGGGTTTCAGGACGGGGGCCATCTACATTCTGGGTGGCTCCTCCAGCAGATGAGCTCATGGATTTGGTGTCCAGCCGTGCCTGGAAGGAGCCAGACTTGATGAAAAAGATTCCCAAGCACCCAGACAAATTTTCATCTCCCCAAGGACTGACTATATTGCACCAAGGGTACTCAAGTGGATGCCATGGCTGTGGCAGCAGCTACCAAATTGGAGCTAGCCAAAACCGCTCCACTGTCCATCCGCTGAACAGGGAGTCCAAAGCGATGGGCAAGTTTGGTAAGGGAGTTTCTGCCTCTGCCGCTTGCACTTAGAGCGTTGAACTACCTGGCACACTTCTCTTCTGCAGAGGGAACTGGTGAAAGAGCTAGCAGACTCACTGACAGATCGTGTCAGTGGAGTACTTCAGGAAGGTCTCCCCCTGACTGACCACTCTTGTCTGTCCAAATCTTCCATGAGGCTGATATTCTATTCAATGTAAGGCACCTCACGAGCAGTTGGCTCAGGCATTCCTATTGAGACATGCCTGGATAAGGCTTTGTGATTTTGCGAAGCCATTTAAGGAATCCTTTGTTAATGCCCCGCTTGGATCCTCACTTTTCAGTTCATTGTTCAGAGAGACCTTAAGCCCCAGCGAGCAAGAAGGGAAGACTTTATCTGCTATTGGGATCAAGTTCTCAACTCCACAGCACACATTTTCTAGAAACAAGGGTAGCGGAAAGAACCTGGTTCTGATAATCCCAGGGGTCTACCTGAGATTAACATGGGGATTCTTCCTCTTGAGGCAGAACAGGAAATTTCAGTGGGAGACGCTGTCCCAGGGGTAGAGGGGGTCTACAGAATCTGGGAACCCTTCTCAGATGGTCCCTTCCCACATTCCAAAAGCGCTGACAGACTGCTGATCTCTGGAGGCTGTTTATGGCATTTTTCTTTGCACACTGTTGCCTGGACTGATGTAACACAAAACAAGTGGGTGCTAAATATTATATCACTAGTGTCTCCTTTCTCCTTCATCCTCTGGGGAGGCCAGAGAGACTCCCCAGCATTCTACTCAGTTTGCAGAAGTTCTAAATCTACTGCAAAGAAGAATCATGCAAGAGTTCCAGATCAGACAAGGAGGATTCGGATCTTGTTCTCGCTTCATTTTAGTGCCAAAGAAAACTGGGGACCTGTGTTCCATTTTGGATCTAAGCAAATTTAAGTTTGCTTGTGAAGAAGGCAAAGTTGTGTTTCGTGTTTCACTGTTGCAGTCATTACATTTGGGTTATCTGCCTGCAGGTAGCCCTCAGCCGGCCTGAATATCAAATTCTTGGGTGCTGCATCAGATGCGGTCTCTTCTTCCATGACGTCAGGTAGTCTGGTATAAAGCATGCAGCTGACACCATTACATCAGTCTTTCTTGCAGCGTGGTGCCCAAAGCAGAAGCGGTTCGTAAGTGCCGGTGGGCCAACTCCTGAAATTTTTGTTTTTGAGTTTCAGAACTGAAGTCTTCAAAAAAAAAAGCTAAGTACCCCGTTGGGGAAACGTTTTCTTGCTCTAAACCGATGTCAGTAAAAGTTAACAATTATTACCTGTGGAAAGCAAATGCCTCAAAGATTTTTCATCGTACTGCATTCCTTGCTTAGGGCCAGACCACAAGATCCCTCGCTGTCGTTTTTGTGCCTTATTCAATCCTCAAATTATTTGTCGTTTCTGTTTGCAGCAAACTATTTCGGTACTTGGATTAATTATTCAGAAATTGCTTGGGTAAGTTATCCGACTAGACATTCCAAAAAAAGCAAAGATAAAGACAGACCACATAGGTCCAAAGCTGCTGCTGATGCTTCCGTTAAGCTAGTTGCCAGTTGCCAGTTCGCCAGTACTCGGTGAAGTGCTTTTGCAGCCCCTGATACCCGCTCAGATTCACAGGCTTGTACGGAGACCCATTCAGAGTTCGGTATGCTGGGAAATGCTTGTTCGTCTATGAAACCTGTGGATGTCTCTACCTTGGATTGGTCCGTAGCCGCTGTGCAGGCACTGGCTTCTGATGGTGTATTCAGGCCTACGGACTTGCATTTCAAACCAAAGCAATCTTCAAGGCCTAAAACTCGACCCGCGCCTAGCAAACTGATGTCCAAACCGCATGGCCAGGCCCTTATGCCTAAAAACAAATAAGAATGCCTGAAGACCTTGTTACTTCAATTAGGGGAAGTCAGCCTTCTCTCTCTGAGACCTAGAATTGATTTTCCTTCTGATTCTCCTGATCTGGATTCTGAAATTTCTGGTTCTTCTGATTACCAGGATTTGCCCTCATCTACCTGAGGATTCTGATGCAGAGGACTGTTTCCTCTGCTTCCAGGAACAGCAGACCACCTAGGCTTCAGTCTCAAGGTACTGACAGGCCTAAGCAGTGTGGGGCCTTCCACTTTCAAAGCTTGAAGTAGTAAGCCACCCCCTATGGAAAACTGTCACAATGACTTAACCTTAATCCTTCCCAGCCCTCTTCAACTGCATGCTCCCTTAGGGGGAAAGATCGCACTGCATGCAAACAACTGTGAACTCATTACCCAGGACAAATGGGTTTCAAATATAGTTTCCCGAGGATAGCGATTCCACTTCCACACCTTCCCAACCCCAAACGGTTTGCCAGACCAACCCCCAAAGCAGTGGGCAGAGGCTCAACAGTAGGTTCTCTGTCTTCTAAGTATCAGGGCTATTCAGCCTGTCCCAGCAGAAGAAAGAGGACTACGTTTTTACTCTAGACTATTCCTGGTACCCAGAAAAGACTGCACCTGGTGTCCTATCCTGGACCTCTCTATTCTAAACACCTTTTTGGTAATCCCACAATTCAAAATGCTAACACTTCATTAGCTGCTTCTTATGCTAGGCAAAGATGCCTGGTTTGGCAACCTTAGACTTGAAGCTTACCTGCACATTCCAATAAGGGAATCTTGCAGGAAATGCCTATGCTTCAGAGCAGGCTACATGCACCATCAGTTCTCTGCACTTCCCTTTGGCTTACCTACTGCGCCCAGGGTATTCAGAGTGCCTAGCTCCAGTCAGTGCATTTTGCAGGCAGAGAAATATTGAAATATATCCATACCTGGAAGATTGTCTAATTCAGGCCGAAAGCCATGACATGCTACTGAATCTTCTGGCATTTGTAAAGAAACTTCTAACCTCAGTAGGGTACACCATAAATGAAAAATCTCATCTAGTACTCTGCCAACAAATTGTATTCCTGGGCACAAGCTTGAAAACAACTTCCCAGATGTCTTGCCTCACGCCAGAGAAACAAGTTTGACAGCCTGCTTCAAACTACTGGCGACAAACACCCAGATGTCTGCAAGGAAAATCCTGCAAGCCCTGGGGTTCATGGCCTCTTGTATTCTACTAATTCCATATGCAAGACTGTATGAGGAAACTACAGTGGTATCTAAAAAGCATATGGTGTCAACATTCTCAGGACCTGGAGTCAATGATTCCTATAATTCCTTGTATAAGGACAGAGTTCCTTCAGTGGGCAGAGACCTGCTACCACAAGGGACTGCCATTCATTCTACTCCCTGCCGCCCAAACCCTAACAGACTCATCAGACTGTTTATGGGGGGCTCACTTGGTAGGTCAGTGCATTCAGGACAAATGGAACCCGTGTCAGATGCACCTAAATATTAATGAAAAAAAGTTAGCTGTACAGAATTCACTGACTGCCTTGAGACCACATTCTTCCAGAACAAATATTGGTAAGGGCAGACAACACAACTTTTATGTGGTACATAAACAAGCAGGGGGGCCCACTCGTAGCCCTAGCTCTGTGGAACACAGCCTTGAGCTACCAAGTGCACCAACAAGCTCAATTCCTGCC